>NC_140598.1:5653908-5683908 GCF_057381915.1 Diplotaxodon limnothrissa | reverse complement strand
ACAGTGTTCCATTCATGTTCAGAAGAAGGTTATAGAACTGTTAATACAGACATTTCAATCTAAATACAGCAGATATAGAAGACTGAAAGAAACACACAAGTTCACTGACTAAAAACATCTTATTATTATTTTATTTATGTATTACAGATTGATTTATTTTCTTATTAATTCTTAATTTGTTTATTTATTTTTCATATTTTGTGTTAAAAAATAAAAATAAAGAGATTTGAGAAGATTGGAATTTTTTAACCATGCCTTTCTTGTGGAAAACCTAATGCAGCCCAGCCTCACCCAGACTCTGCCTGCAGCGGCCCCCAGCTAAATTGAGTTTGAGACCCCTGTCCTACACCATAAATCAGTAAGAGAGGGTACGACCTCTCTCATGGCCCCAAGTGGTGTGTGCATGCCAGAGCACTCTGGAAGGCACACAGAGTCTTTACAGACTACTAAGGATCAAACCTCTATCATCATGCAATCGATTATACAACTCTAAGCATATATGAGTAAATATTTCTAAGCATCAATCAACAATATAAACCTTACAGCTGGTTTTAATAACAGAATTCATTTGTTTCTCAAATGAGAAAGAGCTATCGAGAAACACTCCTAAATCTTTAGTTCTGAACTTTTCCAGTGGGCCAAGGTCAACATTATTAGATAATGCTAATTCTTTTCCCTTACATTATAACAATGTGAGGAGTTAATGCTAAGTATACTGCCATTAGCGGCTCATTCTAATTAGGGGTGAATAATTATTAGTAGCTAATGCTAATATCGTTTTCTCTTCCCTTTTAACAATGTGAACAACTAGTGCTAGGTAGGCTGATGCTAGCAGCTAATGCTAATTTGACGTGAATTAGCATTATATTAGTGAGGAGTTAATGCTAAGTAGGCTGCCATTAGTGGCTAATGCTAATTTTAGATGAAAAAGCATTAGCAGCTAATGCTCATATTGTTTTCCTTTGCTTTGTAAGAATGACAGCAGCTAATGATACGAAGTCTACCATTATTAACAATTGTTAATTTGATGTAAATTAGCATTATCCGATAATGGTAACCCTTTTCCCCTGCATTATAACTATGTCAGGAGTTAATGCTAACTAGGCTTCCATTAGGGGCTAACTCTAATTAGGTGAATAATTATTAGCAGCTAATGCTAATATTGTTTTCCCTTCCCTTTTAACAATGTGAGCAGCTAATTCTAATTTGATGTGAATTAGCATTATATTAGTGAGCAGTTAATGCTAAGTAGGCTGCCATTATTAACTAATGCTACTTTGACGTGAATTAGCATTATGTGCTAATACTAATACTGTTTTCCCTTACTTTTTAACAATGTGAGCGGCTAATTCTAAGTACGCTCTTGTAAATAGCTAATTCTAATTTAGTGTGAATTAGCATTATTCAATAATGCTAACACTGTTTTCTCTTACTTATTAAAAATGATAGTAGCTAATACTAATACTCTTTTCCGTTGGGTAACAACGATGTGAGGAGTTAATGCTAAGTAGGCAGCTTTTAGAGGCTTATTCTAATTAGGGCTGAATAATTATTAGTAGCTAATGCTAATACCGTTTTCTCTTTCCTTATAACAATATGAGCAGCTAATGCTAATTTGATGTGAATTAGCATTATATTAGTGAGGAGTTAATGCTAAATAGGCTTCCATGAGTGACTCCTTTCCCTTGCATTATAAAGATGTGAAGAGTTTATGCTAAGTAAGCTGCCATTAGCAGCTAATGCTAATACTGTTTTCCCTTTCTTTATACAACTTGAGCAGCTATTGCTAAGTAGGCCACTTTTCTCTGCTAAGGATTTGTGTGACCATGATGGAAACTCTGATAAGCTAATGCTACTAAGCTAATGCTGTTTATGAGCCCTGTTAGAATCAATATTTCATTCTCATTCTGTTGTTTGAGAACAATAACAGAAAAATGTGCACTTGAGAACAAATTTATTGTGACTTCAGCTGTGAATGTACAGTTTGTCATTATTTAAGCTTCCATTTCCAAATGTTAGCTGACACTTTATTAGTTACACTGGTATCTATATCAGGTACACCTGTGACCTAAATGTTCCTGCAAACAGACTCCTTGGAGACCCCTACATAAATATCCATGAACTATCCAGCTAGACTAGTGTGTCTGTCCCTGAAAATATTCCTGCATGTGTGATTGTTCATGTGTCATCTGCAGGAAACAAACAGGAAGTGAGTGAAAGACACGGGAAATGTTTCCAGCTCTTCCTCCTCTATCAGATTTTCTCTCCATACCTGAGAGTGTCCAGTCTCCAGCCTGGATCCTTCAGTCCAGCCGACAGCAGCTTCATTCCTGAGGGACCTGGATGATTGTAGCTCAGGTCCAGCTCTCTCAGATGGGAGGGGTTGGAGCTCAGAGCTGAGGCCAGAGAAGTACAGCCTTCCTCTGTGATCAGACAGCCTGACAGACTGCAAACACACAAAACAACAATCTATCTGTCAACAGTTGTTTTCTCTTTGTCACAATAACATCTATCCATTTACATCCATTCAATGTAACTTTATTTATAAGTGACAATACCCAACAGACAACAACAGTCATCTGAAGCTGTTTAACAGTGTAAGGTGACCGCCTCCACTGTGAGCAGCACTTGGTGATGGTGGGAAGAAGAACTCCCTTTGACACAAAGATCCTCCCAGTGAAAACAGGCTCCAGGAGGAGCATCTACCATGACTGGTTGCAGGGTGAGGGGAAAGGGAAGAGATGAGCTCAGAGAGACAAGAACAAAACAGAGAGACAAAAGTTAAGGACATGCAGTAGTGACATATAAAAGCATCAGGAGTGAAAAGAGGGGAGAAGAAAGCAGAGCATCATGGGAAGTCCACCAACAGCCTGAGCCTATAGCAGCATAACTAAGGGATGGTTCAGGGTCACCTGATCCAGCTCGAACTATAAGCTTTATCAAAAAGGAAAGTTTGAAGCTGATCTTCAAAGTAGAGAGGGTGTCTGTCTCCTGAACTCAAACTGGGAGCTGCTGCCACACCCAGTCCAACATAGCCAGGCTTTCTTTGCTGCTTTGACAAAACCTCAAATCCCAGTCAGAGATGATGAGCATCGTCACAGTGATGATCATTTCTCTGTAACCCAGGCTTTCTGCTTCAGGATCTGTGCACGCTCACAGGACAAGGAGACCTTTAAACATCATTTCACTAAATGGATGGACTGAGCTCAGCCTACAGATGAACTGGTGCCAGAGATCATAAAGAACATCAAACAGTCAAATTCAACACTTTAATGGAAATATGAGATTAATGCTGCAGACAATCATGAAGCTGCTGAATTCATGAACATCAAGAATGCAGCGAGTGGTAAAATAAAGATTTGACCTCAGTGTGCTCAGTGTTCCTGTCTATTCCTAACATATTCCTAACATGATAGCTGCACTTTAGAGCTCTAAAACTGGAACTGACACATATTTAAACTCTACATGTTACTCAGTACATTCAGTTCTGACACTCGCCCACAGTCCAACAAAGGAAACATGGAGATCACATCAGTTTGTCACCAAAGTCTAAATTTTAGGGCAACTTAACCTGTTATTATCTCGTTAACTCATTAATTGATTAACGTCAGCAATTATTTTAATCAGTTTTTAAAATCATGATTATTGTGAAAGTGCTCACTGGCTCTGAATATAAAAGCCATGGGTCACAGGAGGGATGTTGATCAGTGCTGGCTTGAGATGGGCGTCATTATGCGTCTCAGCCAATGGGAGCATTGAGGGTGGGCCTAATACTACTGCAGCGCTCACATGACCCAGGACAGAAAGAAAGGGGCGGGGACAGAAACATGGAGACAGGTACAGATCTTTGACATGTTCATTTTAAACTGTTCCAGGAGGCAGTGTTGATACAACTAAAGTTATCTGTTGTTGAAGAAGTCGGTCTGAGGAACGTTCTTAGGATCAACAAATGACGGCATGTATGAGCCTCAAGACACAGCATCACAAGAAGAACACATGAGCTGTAGAAAAAGGAGAGACTACGAAAGCCACGGCGTTACAACATGAACATGCTTGATCAGAGTGTGATTGTGAACAGGAGGAAGACTCAGCTGAGAACAGTGTGGTGGATACAGAGCAGAGCCCACCATCAGTACAGAGGCCTGTCCATTACAGTGCTGCTCCAACATGCAGCACATGTACTTGGCCACAGCTGCAACATCTGTACCTGTGAAAGCTTCTTCTCTGTTGCTGCTCATATTGTGCAGAAGAAGAGAGTTTCTTTATCATCAGAAAATGTCAATGAGCTTGTGAGTCTTAGCAGCTGGCTCGGTGCAGAGGAGGAAGAACATGTCAAGTCAGAGGAAGATAAATGCAGTTCATGTTGTCAACTCAACCTGGACTGTTGAAAGAGTTTTTCTTTGTCTGGTTTCTGACTGAGATTCTCCAAAGGAAATCCAGCACAAACACACACTTCACACACTCAAAGTCCTGCACAGTAAATGAGCTGATGAGCGTTTGTGCTGCTGCCTGATAACAGAACAATAGTTCTGCTGCTTCCTGTTCTGCAAACACACATTTATAAATGTTCACTTGCTGTTGATCAAAGGTATGTTGGTGGCTCTGGACGCTGAGGGAACTTTGTAAAAAACTAGATCAAATGTTAACGTCCTGGCAGAGGCAAAGAACTTTGATTTGATATTTGATTAGATTCATGTTTCAGCTCAGACTGACAGAAATATTTGAACTGCTGCTGTGTTAAAGGGAACACTGCTGTTAGAAAGCACCTGATCTGTTTCTGCACACTGAATGTTGCACTTCTCATACTGCAGTACTATTAAAATAAGTACACAATGCACTACTTTTGAACTCATGATTGAATGTTGCTGTAACAAAGCCATTAATGTGATTCACAGTGTTCATGGTTTCCCAGCACAACAAATGATTGCACAAGTGTGACTGATCCACTTTCTAATGTGTGTGTAGCCCACACTGTGTGTCACTGTGTCACAGGTGAGTCTGTGTGTCCAGGTTCTATGAGGACAACAGGATATAGTGACTGAGTCCAGCAGCTTAAAGTCTGACTCCATCCTCCATTTAAATAACTCACAGCAACAACTGAATAGCTTTGCCTTTGTGTAGCTGACACTTCATTTTAATGTCCTTCTATTCTGGTTCATCTGGTCTCAGTTTCTATAAGCACACAGGTTTCATCAGGACTCTATGACCTCAGTGATCTTTGCTGGGCCTTAATGCTCTGAACAAAGCTGCACATCACAAGACTAAATAGAAATGAATCAGTCTTTCATTCTCACTGCTGTTTGACTTCAGCTCTCAATGTCCCACCATAACCCATGGAAAGAATTACTGTCCATCCAGGCTGCTGAACATGAAGCTGATGAAGGTGGAGTATTGTGAGGGCTGATGGAGATGATGATGAGGAATCCAGGAGCAGTGGGTGGATGGCAGCATCAGCATGAAGGATCAGTGTGAGAACACATCATCATCCACAAAGGAAACCAGTCTGAGTGTCTGACGCTCTTGTTAGAAAGACGCAGTCCCAGCAGTTAGCTTGTCTGCTAGTTAGCTGAGAGCTAGCTCAGTTGTACATTGAATACCAAACTGTGTAAACCAGGGGTGTCAAACATATGGCCCGTGGGCCAAATCCAGCCCATGACATAATTTCATATGTCAAATATTGATGAATTTTCAGGCTTGCTGATAATCAATGTGAGCACGGCTGAGATGTTATTCTGATGAGCAAACCATGTGGCCAATCACTTTAAGAGACAGACTGGGATCATACCATTATGTGAAAGAAGACATGTCCCATAGACAGCAAGGGTAGTGGTAGAGACCAGTACACAGAGAAATGGGAGCTGTACTGAAATGCAAGCGTGTCAGGAAAGAGTGAAAAGGCAAAATGAGCAGCATCTGGCTGCATTTCAGTGATATTGGAGACCACAAAGCTGAGTGCAACATTTATACAGGAGATATACAGGAGACGCTGAGAATAGAACTGATAAAATTAGGAGCTGGCTAAAGTGAGACCCATTTTTATTTCCACCCATTTTCCACTGTGGAGGACAAAAGGTTTCAAACTGGTCCAGGTCTTAAACCTCACGTGTTCTTCCTAATAGCAGTAAATGGATAGAAATAAGGCTTTTATGAAAACACTGAATAAAACTTGCTGCCTTTAAAAAGACTAAATGTACAGTTCAGTATTGAATACTACATAAAATAAACTATATATAAAGTGTGTCTGAATGGTAGAGATGCAGAAATATGTGCATGTAGCACAGAGCCACGGCTCAGTGTCTGAATGAGTCTCACAGACCTGAATGTGCTGTTGAAGCCATTTATAATTATAACGTAATTCTTTACTCGTTTGATCTGCTCCTTACCACAAGCCACCAGACGTAGAAGGTTTTGGACTTTTAACTATATTTTCTGAAGTTTTACAACTTTTCTTACTGTTAAAAACCTCGTTATGGCCGTTCATGCTGTACAAAGTAATTAGACATGTGTGGTATCTACAGAAACGTCAGAATCTCAGCTAAAAGTTCACAAAACCATCTCAACAACCACCAAACAGCTGAAACAGCAGGTGAACAGATCACACAAAAAAGATGTAAACACAAATCCACCTGATCATCTGTTTTTTAAACATGAAGCGTCGTTTTGGACGTTCATTTACTGCTGGTTCAGTGAATTTTGGTTGGACAGTGATGAAACCTGCAGCCTCAGAATCTGTGAGAAGTCTGCTTTCAGCACGCAACAGCATTGTTGTGTTGTGTGGATCCACCTCTGCAAACTCATCACTGTTTCACCATCATGTTTCTACTTAGACAATAACAAAGGAAGCAGTTCCCAGGAACTACTTCCTGTCTTGTTAACATAAGAGTACGTTGCCCTCCAAAACACCTCCACTTCTCCTCTTATTAGAGGACTGCCTTATTATTAATCTGCTAATTCTGTCAGTTGATGAAAGAAAAATGCTTGATCTCACCTGAGAGTTTCCAGTGTACAGTGTGGACTCTTCAGTCCTTCAGACAGAAGCTTCACGCCTGAATCCTTCAGGTTGATGTTACTCAGGTCCAGCTGTCTCAGATTAGAGGTCTGAGAGCTGAGACCTGAGGCCAGAGCTTCACAGCTTCTCTCTGACAGGTCACAGTGACTCAGTCTGAAAAATAACAGATAAACAATTACAAAAATAAAACACTTATGTTGAAGCGTAATGAGATACTATTATATTTAGCAATATTTCATCTTGTTTTGTCAGGAAACTGAGCACTGATGCAGAGCAACATGTGGAGAGAATCAGAGGAGAAGAAGTGAAGAGAGAACAGCAGTAAAACAACACTGAATTGTTCAGTGTGCTTTTGATATCAACAGAATGTGTCAAACTTCTTTATTTTGTATTTGTTTTAGTAGAATTGATGATTATCACTTAGATAACAACCACAGGCCAGGTCTAAATTGCACTTTGGTGACAGTTACACCCAGAAATATTTCAGAAACGTGGACAATTTGTGCTCCATTGTATTCAGTATTGAACAAACTGAGTACCGATGACCACTTAATATTTTTGATATTTTATTTGAGTTGTTCCACCTGATCTGTGTTAACTAGAATAAACATTTAAAAGCTAAAGCTATGATCACATATGTACTTACAGAGCTTTGTTGGAGGCTTTGACCACTGGCAGCAGCCTCAGAAGAGCCTCCTCTGAAGCAGAGTATTTCTGCAGGTCAAACACATCCAGATCTTCTTCTGATGACAGTAAGATGAAGACCAGAGCTGACCACTGAGCAGGAGACAGTTTATCTGTGGAGAGACTTCCTGATCTCAGGGACTGTTGGATCTCCTCCACTAGAGAACGATCATCCAGTTCATTCAGACAGTGGAACAGATTGATGCTTTTCTCTGCAGACAGATTCTTACTGAGCTTCTTCTTGATGTACTGGACTGTTTCCTGATTGGTCTGTGAGCTACTTCCTGTCTGTGTCAGCAGACCTCGTAGGAGAGTCTGATTGGTCTGCAGTGAAAGACCCAGGAGGAAGCGGAGGAACAAGTCCAGGTGTCCATTTGGACTCTGTAAGGCCTTGTTCACAGCACTCTGGTGGAGAGATTGAAGTTTTAGTTTGTTAAATAGTTTAGACCATGTAGAGGTTGTTTGTTGTTGTTCCAGCAGATTGAGTCCAGAGTTGATGAAGGTCAGATGGACATGAAGAGCAGCCAGAAACTCCTGAACACTCAGATGGATGAAGCAGAACACCTTGTCCTGGTACAGTCCTCTCTCCTCTTTAAAGATCTGTGTGAACACTCCTGAGTACACTGAGGCTGCTCTGATATCGATGCCACACTCTGTCAGGTCTGATTCATAGAAGATCAGGTTTCCTTTCTGCAGCTGATCAAAAGCCAGTTTTCCCAGAGACTCCATCATCTTCCTGCTCTCTGGACTCCAGTGTGGATCTGTCTCAGCTCCTCCATCATACTTGACCTTCTTCACTTTGGCCTGAACCACCAGGAAGTGGATGTACATCTCAGTCAGGGTCTTGGGCAGCTGTCCTCCCTCTCTGGTTTCCAGCACATCCTCCAGAACTGTAGCAGTGATCCAGCAGAAGACTGGGATGTGGCACATGATGTGGAGGCTTCGTGATGTCTTGATGTGGGAGATGATCCTGCTGGCCTGCTCCTCATCTCTGAATCTCTTCCTGAAGTACTCCTCCTTCTGTGGGTCAGTGAACCCTCTGACCTCTGTCACCATGCCGACACAGTCAGGAGGGATCTGATTGGCTGCTGCAGGTCGTGTGGTTATCCAGAGGCGAGCAGAGGGAAGCAGTTTCCCCCTGATGAGGTTTATCAGCAGCACATCCACTGAGGTGGACTTTCTAGGGTCAGTTAGGATTGTAGTTTTGTTGAAGTCCAGAGGAAGTCGACACTCATCCAGACCATCAAAGATGAACACAACCTGGAAGTCTTCAAAGCTGCAGATTCCTGCTTCTTTGGTTTCAGTAAAGAAGTGATGAACAAGTCCCACCAAGCTGAACTTTTCCTCTTTCAGCACATTCAGCTCTCTGAAAGTGAATGGAAATATGAACTGGATGTCCTGGTTGGCTTTGTCTTCAGCCCAGTCCAGGCTGTATTTCTGTGTTAAGACTGTTTTCCCAATGCCAGCCACTCCCTTTGTCAGCACTGTTCTGATTGGTTCATCTCTTCCAGGTGAGGCTTTAAAGATGTCTTCTTGTCTGATGGTTGTTTCTGGTCTGTCTGGTTTCCTGGATGCTGTTTCAATCTGTCTGACCTCATGTTCATCATTGACCTCTGCAGTCCCTCCCTCTGTGATGTAGAGCTCTGTGTAGATCTGATTCAGGAGGGTTGGGTTTCCTGCTTTAGCGATGCCCTCAAACACACACTGGAACTTCTCCTTCAGCTTAGACTTAAGTTTACGATGACAAACAGCAGCTGGAAGTTCTGAATGAGAAGAAAAATAAACACTCAATTCCAAAAAGAACTAATCTTTAAAACATGTTGCTCCATCTTCCATCTCTGGAAAATGTTCATTTATCCAGCAGCTTAAATCTTTAGATAAATCCTCTTACGTCTCTGCAGACGGTCAGCCAGCTCCTCCTGCTTCATTCTCCTCAGGAAGTCCACTGTGATCTTCACAAACGCCTCTCTGCTGCTGCTCCTCTGACTCTCTAAGCATTCTGGGTAATCTGGACTCAGAACCTTCTGGATCTTCTTCAGCTCGTTCTTCACAAAAGTGATGATGTTGTCCTCCAGCAGCTGGAACAGAATATTTATGAATGAGCCAATCAGACTGAAATCATGGAGCCAAACATCAGATCCATGTTGGACACACTGACGATCCACTGGTCTACAAAGAGCAGCATGGAGATGACTGTGAACAGAACAGATGTAACAGTAGTTGTTGTACATGTACAGACCATAAATATGGAGTCCAGCTGTGTTTGATGCTGCTGGGCAGACTGACCACTGGGAACCTCTGAGCTCTGCTGCTCCACTCTGTGGAGGAACCATGAAGGATTAGATCAACACAGGATAAAGATCCAGGAGTTTCTGCTCAAATAACTTCATCTGAATCAAGTCTGTCAAGTTTTAAACTCTCAGATTGTGAACATATCAGTAATTTTCAGTCTGTTTTCATGGACGTCCTTTCAGTGGTGATGTCAGGGATGATTTTGAAGAAGCTCATCAAACTGAACCATCAGCAGATCACTGCTCCAAAACCAGAACATGATCCGAGTCTCCCTCCACCACCAGAACACCAGCTTTACTAACGTGGTAGATCAGTGTAGTACAGATCAATAACTGATGAGTCATTTGATCAAAATCACTGAGTGCTTCACGTCTGACCCTCTGATGCTTCTGTAGACATTTTGCATATTTAATGAATGTCTGACAGTTTTACATTCATTCTATGAACACAGTGGAAATGTTGTGTTATAGTCTCCATGTTGTTTCCAGCATCATAAATTCTTAAGTTCAGAAAATTAGATTCTTTCTTCACAGCTGAAAAACAACAACATTTATTCTCTATTGAAATCTGCATCGTCCACTCCAAAGGTCACAATCTGAAGGTAACATCTGGTTTTGTTCCCTGTGGTTAACTCTGAGCATCAGTATGGTGGGATTTATCCACTACATCCACACCACTGTGGTTCAGTGTTGTCCTGATGGAGTAACAGCAGCCAGTATGATCCAGGCTTTAGCTGCTGGGTCTCTGTGTGACCTCTCAGACTGTTTAACAGATCAGACACAAAGAGAATCAGAGCAGCTCTGTTCTTTAAAGACAAACATGAACCCACTCAGGTCACACTTTCCCCACAGATATGAGCATCACTGTCCTCAAACAGCAAATGACCAAGTCGAACATTTGGATCTTTTCTCTTTCATTGTTTTCTTTTTAATGAATCTTTGTAACAATCTGAGGATGTTTCAGGTCATATTTATCCAGGAAACACAAACATGTAAAGGAGTCATCACAGCTCTCTGACCTCGTTGCTCCAGGTTCACCACTGAAGTGTGGAGGGTCACCTTTGGACCGGTCACTCCTCACAGACGGACAGCTGGACCCTGCAGACTGTGACCTCTGACCTCTGCAGACACAAACATGATTGAAGCAGCTGTGATCACACAGACTGCAGATAATGCAGCTGTTTCCTGTCAGTAACATCCTCTTAGATTAGAGTTCAGCTTTTTACAGGAAAACTGGACAAAACTGATTTTTGTTACAAACTCATTTTCATTTCCTCTCAGCTCACAAACACAGTCAGACAATCAACCAGAGTCAACACTGATTATAATGTCAGTGCAGAATTATTTCTGTTACTCAGTGAGTTCAGCTCTCTGACCTCGTTGCTCCAGGTTCACCACTGAAGGCTGGAGGGTGACCTTTGGACCGGTCACTCCTCACAGACGGACAGCTGGACCCTGCAGACTCTGCTCTGTCCTCCTCTTCCTCCATCATCATCTTCAGTCAGTCTGAGAGGTAAACCACAAACACTCAGTGAGTTCACATTAACAGGAGGAACTGAGTTACAGTCGCTGACCTCTGACCTGTCATGTGACCATGAAACCAGGTCAATATGTCTGTAGGTTCAGTCATCCAGGTCATGTGATCTAAGGAGCTTGGAGAGAAAAGAGACGTCTTTAAGTTTCTGGAAGACGTTTCATCTGAGAAGCTTCTTCAGCTCTAAAACCAAACGGTGGAGAGTCCCAGATATTTAAACCTGAGAGGGAAAGAAAGCATGTCGCTGACCCACCACTGATGTTATTTCAAGGAGGAAACTGAGAGCCTTTGCACCAGGAGCACAAACATCAGCTCCAGCAATGATCCACTGATGTGTTTTTATTCCATGTATGAATGTTGTTATTGACAGAGATGACGTTTGTGTGTCAGTGATGCAGTGACTGTTGTTGTTACCTGTACAGGCTGGTTAGACTCTATGAAACAGATCATACAGATCTCTGCATGTTAGAAGAGACTATTAAAGGTCATGAATGAGACAAAGGCAGGGAGGCGTCCTTTACAGCTAAACAGCAGAGTGAGAGAACAGCCAGCACCTCTACATTTATCACATTATACAGCACATGTATGATACTGACAGGGATGAGAAGAATTTAGTGATTCTGATCCCATCATTGATATTACTTATTGATTCTCAGTAGCTCTGCTCTGACAGTCACCACCATCACTGAGCAGCATATCAAAGACATTTGTGCACATTAACTGCATGTTGTGGCTCAAATGTTTGTGCATGTTGGAGGCATTTCCTCTTTGTTGTGATCAGTGTTGGTCATTACTCAAAACAGTCATTATTACACATATTACACAGAACACTTTAATTAAAAGTAATGGAGTACGTTACTTCATTACTCCTCATAACATTACTTTGATGTTAAAATGAACAAATGAGCATGTAACAACATGAAGCTGAGGTACAGCCCCACACACCAACACAGATCCTGATGAGGTCACGTGATGTTTCTCTGAGTGTTTATGAACACAAATCAAAGATGAAACAGCACAAAGACACTTCAAAGTGATTCTACTGTAGAAACATGAACAGGTAGAAACCTGCAGCCTGACTGCTCATCACTTTGTTACCTGTTCAAGTTCAGCAGCAGCAGCTCACTTTATCACGGTGCTGGTCTGGGGTCAGTGTTTACTCAGCTTTAACTAGTGATGTGACGTTCTGTATCGAGGCTTCGAAGCGTGTGTCGAGTAATGGAGGGGGCGTTTCCGCGAAGCGCGTATCCAGGCTTGCTTCATTTATGGGAGGAGCTGAAAATGATGACGTCCGAAGCCTCGCTGCCCGGCTGTACCACGTGACTGGTTCAGGAAGCAGTTCGAACTTTGCCGCGAGCTATGACAGCGATATAAACCCCTCAGACAAAATGTGGGCGTTTGATGGAGAGTTGCGGTTAGTGAGAGTTAGAGACAGTTTAGAAAAAAAAAATCGCCTACGACCTGCCACAGTGGAGAAACTGTTTCTTTTTAATAAAAACCAATGATGTGTCCCCTAAACACTAATCACTGTCCTTGCCTCAATGTTACAAAAGCACAACCACTGTCCACACCTCACCTCACAGTATATGATCATTTCCATTTTAGGCATTTCCAAATAATCATGTTCCATACTGCCAGTATAAATATACACAGTACACTGCATCACTACAATATACATGTTTTACACACTCCTTTTGTTGTTGACATTTACAGGCTGTGTGCAAAAAGGCCACACTCTTCAAATTCATCAGCTGCTCTGCTATCAGTCCACTAGGTGGAGCCTGAAGCACACACGATGCATTCACTGACACACACTGAGTCACTGTGACTGGAAGCTTCAGTCAGTCCAACACGTGTGAACATTTTAAACCTTTCAGTTGATGGACTACTTTTAATTAACTGCTTTAGCCCACTTACAATGAAAATTTAAAAAAATCTTGTTCATGACGTGTGTAGTATGTTAACACTATTGGAAGGAAAAAAAAAACTTGAACTCCAATTTTGAAAACACAACTTTCTTTTTTTTTTATAAAGCTCTGACTTGTATTATGAGTCTGTGGTCTGGGAGAGAGTCTGTAACTCTGTCTGCAACATACAGTAAATAATGACCAATGTTGGTGATAGAGGATTTTTATTATGCAATATGATCAAGTATAATCAAATGTGCTTTATATTCAAATACAATATAATCAAGTGTGTTTTATTTTCTAGTGTTCATATATTTTCACGTAACTGAGTCTATTTGTTAACACAAACGCAATGTATTCTTTTTTAGTATCTGTGATGTCAGATAAGCATGATAAACTTCTGTATTCTTTACCCCAGTCTGAAAGGTCAGACAGGTTGAGATAATGCCTGAACTCTCCTCCTGTAACTGAAAAGAGGAAGTACTATGTAATCAGTTTCTTACCCTATAAATAAAGGAACAAGACATGCATTCTGTGTGTGTGATTTTGCTGAGAGGCACACACCCATGCGCATGTCTTAAAACTCTCTGATTTGGTCTGCAAGTGTCTTATTTTCTCTTACTTGTGAAAATAAATGTCAAAACCCCTGACAGTTGGGCAGTTAATTATATAGTTACTTCTTCAAAAAAGTAACTGAGTTATACAAACAAAGTTTTTTGCAGCTGTTTACCTAAAAATGCAGCCAAGGTGTTTTTTTAAAATAAACATTTCAAACTATTTACAGAACAATCAGCTGTTCTGCATCAAATCTGATGCTACACAAATTATTTGTGCCGCTCCAAAAAATAATTCCTGTCCTCTATGAGATGAAGGAGAACAACAGCCTGATACCTGCAGGCCTGACAGCAGCAGATGTGTCACTGCTGTAACACCTGTAACACTCAGCAGTCGCCTCATTGTCCTGACACACAACACTACTGACTACACTACACACTAACTACACACTAACTACACACTAACTACACAAGATTTGCTCTAAACGCCTCAAATCTCTCACATCTCAAACACGCCGTCACTCCGTTTCTTAACAACTAAATGCCATGTTTTGATTGGTTTACTTTAATTTCAATTCAGGTTAGAATTCTTTTTGTGTGCGCAACACAGATTTTCTCTGCGCAGAGACCGTGCCAACAGTGCGCAATTCAGAATCAGAATCAGAATCAGAAAGGGGTTTATTGCCAAATGTTGAGCAGGTTTACAACATTAGGAAATTGCTGCGGTGCTTCAGTGCAAACAAACTGTCATAAATTGCGCTTAAATAGACATGAAAAAAATAAAAGTAGGAATAAGAATTAAAAGTGCTACGTAGAAAGATATGTGCATGAGATATACATGAGATATATACATGAGAATAAGAATTAAGAGTGCTGCGTAGAAAGATATATACATGAGTGCAGGTGGTGATCAGTGCCAAACATGGAATGATGCAGTGACACAGCGTAGGGTCATGTGTTAGTGGCGGGGACAGTCATACGGTTATTGTTCATGTGTCCAACAGCAGAGGGGAAGAAACTGTTCTTATGGCGAGAGGTTCTGGTGCGAATGGACCGGAGCCTCCTGCCTGAGGGGAGCAGGTCAAACAGACTGTGTCCAGAGTGAGAAGGGTCAGCTGAGATCCGAGCTGCACGCCGCAATGTCCTGGAGGTGTACAGGTCCTGCAGAGATGGGAGTCTGCAGCCAATCACCTTCTCAGCAGAGCGCACAACACGCTGCAGTCTCTGTTTGTCCCTGATAGTGGCTCCAGCGTACCACACGGTGATGGAGGAGGTGAGGATGGACTCGATGATTGCAGTGTAGAACTGCATCATCGTCCGTGTTGGCAGGTTGAATTGCGCACGTGCGCAGGTTAGAGGGAACATTGCTCACAAGGTGACTACCAATAAAAATGAGTGTGCTTCACTGTCAGAGCTACGGTGATTCAACCAGTAGGTCGAATGACTTGATAATAAAAATGTTTATTTGATGCTTTGCATTGAGGCGCATTGTTGAATTTGCAGGGACACAATAACCACAGATCAGTTGTTCAAACCACTACAGTAGGGAGCCATGTTATGAATAATAATAATACTAATAATAATGTTAATTTAAGTAATTGTTTTTGACTGAACATCACATATAATGTAACAAGCAGAAAATTCAGGTTAAGTGCATTATCAGCATTTGGAGGAGCTCCTTATCCTTCTCTTTACTGCTCACCTCTTACAAAGTGTTCACACAGTTTGCTAGCCTCTGTCAGCCTGCTAGCTATGCTAACAAGTCTACTACACACACTTGACTCGGTCACATGACAGACAGCAGAGATAGCTGCTCTGCTAGCTAAGCTAACTCATGTTAAAGGTCAAAGAAATGAGGCGATGCTGCTGGGAGTTACGTCACAGACTAGCAGAATTTAGTTATTCAGCATAATATTTAATCCTTATTATCTCCTCCTCTCACCTCTGTTTACATCTAAAAACAAGAAAATTTAGCCAACAGTTTATTAGCTTTGGTGAAATTATAAACAGGCATCAGCGCGGTCACCTATACTGTCCTTTAATGCTAGAGCAGCAGGAACACCAGTTAATCTAAAATCTCCTTTTCTCTCTGAAACAAAGTGACAGCAGGCTGAGTCAAAGACAGAAACCTTATTTAAACACCAAATATTCACTTCCTGATCCAGGATTCAAAGAGGACGTTGAACTTACTCAGCTTCTTCTTCCAATGAACGTCTTCACTCTGCAGCTCTCTGCTGTCTGGACCAGGTCTGTGTAGAAACAGAGAAAATCCTCTGCTTCTTCTCCGTCAGCAGTCGTCTGTGTCTGCAGGCTGCGTCACATTAAACACTTCACACCAGCAAAGACTCTGAAGCTCACAGGTCAAAGGTCAGCTGCTGCACCTTTTGTGATATTAATTTGATCAATAATTAACCTGCAGCAGGTTTCGGCTCCAACTCCAACACACAGAAAACAACCCTGAGAACGAATCAGATGGTGTGTGGGTGTGTCTGCAGGCTTCAATAGATGAGCATTAAACACTCAGCAAAGAGGCTGAAGCTCACAGGTCAACGGTCAGCTGCCTCACTGTATATAACAATTCACTTTTGAACAGTAGATAGCCTGTAGGCGTCTCTGCAGTGATAAACAGTTTACACATTAAACACTGAACCATAAAAGAAGCTTAAGCTGCAGCTCACAGGTCAAAGCTCAGCTGCTGCACCCACTTATGAGTTTAAATAAATCATTAATCATGATCTTTTCCCTCTCAGCACTTTCACTTGGCCTTGGAGTGTTTTGACGGAGCTACACTGTATGTTTCAAATGTTGTAAATAAATTGGGAGTTAGGGCTGGGCAATATGGCCTAAAATCCATATCGCGGTATAATTTGAAGCACGTGCGGTAACGATATATATCGCGATATATTCTTTTCTTCTGTATAACATATTTTCCACACTATAAGGACTTACAATCCTTTAATTTTCTCAAAAATCAAGAGTGTGTCTTATGTATGAATTCTGGTTGTGCTTACTGACCTCGAACCGATTTGGGCGTGCAGAAATCTGTTAAAAAATGTTTTAGTAGAACTTTGGTAAGCTACGAAGCCGCATTGCTTGATGGATTGTCAGAGCATTACGGCTGCCGTGGTGAGGAGCTTCGCGGAGTAATCTGGGTCTAAAACTCCGTCCGCTTCAGGTCCCAAAGTCAAACGAACACTAAGAGTTAAAAACGGTCTAAATTCTTTCATCTTTAATAAAATCATCAGCGTTGCTGCTTTACCAGGTGTAACAATTAAGTTTAACATCCATGAAAACAGAATTTATTAAATTTAACGGAGTTAGAAGTTAACAGGAAGTTAGCTCGCTAGTTTACACCTAAACATTTCATACCATGTTCTGACTGAGAGATTTTTGAAACTAATTCAAACAGCTCTGCTATCACTTCCACCATAAATGAAGACAGAAAACTAAACAGCAGTGGCGTTTGCAGGGTTACTGAAGTTGGACTACCTGGTATATAATGTTGTGCTACGTGATTGCTAGCGACACAGCTATGTTAGCATAACATTAGCACAGTGAAGCTGGAGGATGAACGCTAACTTTTTTTCCACTCGATAAAAGTTAACGTGAGGGATTCTGGTGGTCAGGGACAAATGCAATCGCATAGCAGGATGCTGTACACGGGCCAAACTTCAGTCAGGAGAACAACTGAAATCATCCATCCACAATATGAGGTTAGTTATGATTCGTCTCGGAACTGAGGACGCCATCATCTACCTGCTCAATCGTGTCTACACCCATCTGGACCAGCCGGCGAGCACTGTGAGGGTCATGTTTTTTGACTTTTCCAGTGCTTTCAACACCATCAGGCCGACCCTCCTGGGTGATAAGTTAGCAGCGATGCAGGTGGATGCTTCTCTGGTGTCCTGGATTGTTGATTACCTGACAGGAAGACCACAATATGTACATCTCCCACAGTGTGTGTCTGACAAGGTGATCAGCAACACAGGGGCACCACAGGGGACTGTCCTCTCCCCCTTCCTCTTCACCCTCTACACCACAGACTTCAGCCACTGCACAGAGACATGCCATCTTCAGAAGTTTTCTGATGACTCTGCGGTGGTTGGATGCATCAGCAGGGATGATGAGACAGAGTACCGGGCTGTGGTCGACTCCTTTGTCACGTGGTTTGAGCAGAATCATCTGCAGCTCAACGTGGCAAAGACCAAGGAACTGATCGTGGACTTCAGGAAGACCAGGAAACACTTGTTTCAATCCAGGGGGTCAGTGTTGACATTGTGGAGGACTATAAATACCTTGGAGTACACATTGACAATAAACTGGACTGGGCTAAAAACACCACAGCACTTTACAGGAAGGGCCAGAGTCGTCTCTATTTTTTGAGGCGACTGAGGTCCTTCAACATCTGCCAGAAAATGCTGAGGATTTTCTATGAGTCTGTTGTGGCCAGTGCGATCCTCTATGCTGTTGCATGCTGGGGGAGCAGGCTGAGGGTCGCAGATGCCAACAGACTTAATAAACTAATCCGTAAGGCCAGCAATGTTGTGGGGATGGAGCTGGACTCCCTCAAGGTGGTGTCGGAGAGGCGGATGCTGTCCAAGATAAAGACAATGTTGGATGACACCTCCCACCCACTCCATGACATGCTGGTCAGTCACAGGAGCTCGTTCAGTGAGAGACTGAGATTACCGAAAAGCACCACTGAACGACACAGGAAATCATTCCTGCCTGTGGCCATCTCCCTGTACAACGCATCCACTTAACACACTGTTTGCTGCTACAACTACACATGTTTCTTTTCCAGCTATTTATTTATGAGTGACTTATGTATGTATGTATGTATGTATGTATGTATATATTGTACTATTCTTAGTTAGTGTATTGTCTGTCTTGTCTTAATGTTGGTTTAAAATGGAGCACTGTAACAAAAAATAATTTCCCCCAGGGATCAATAAAGTATTCTGATTCTGATTAATATACTGCAACAACATGGGAATAGAGCAGCTGCGAGAGAATTCAACATTAATGAATCAATGTTACGGAAGTGGAGGAAGTGCAGTTTTTGGCTTTCCCCGCGTTTCAAAAGTGCTTTATCTCTTTGCTATGACTGTCGCCCACCATAATTGCAGATGATAATTGTTGTAGCCGCTGCGATGCTTTCGACCAAAAAAGGCGCAGCTTGATGACATCATCAACATGCGCTATCGCGATAGAGCGATATAGTCAGAGGCCCTTTCTCAATTCTAAGTACGCAAGTATGTACTCGCGTTTTCGGCGAGACCGGATTTGCCGAGACCGCACGGACTTGCCGGAAACGCGAGCACGGACTCGCGATTTGTACAATTGGAACACCGGCATACTTGATGATGTCACAGGTCCAGAGTTTTTACTGCCGTCCCCTCTTAATTTAACTGTGAGTAATATGTTATGAAGCTTAACTTTAATCACAGCCAAACCGGTTTACTCAGGAACAAATAAAACACTGAAATAAGCCAAACATTAACATTTAGAAGTGATCTAAGTGACTTATATATCATGTTTAACCTCAGTGGTGAAATCTCTATTAATAAAAATAGTGTACATGTACATACGTGTACATACCTTAATAAAAACAAGCAGGTGAGATGTTACAATGCTTTTATTTTTATTTTAGTGGACACTCAATACAATAGACAGCTGCTGGGGTTTGGGGTTTGTTTAACCTGAGTAGCGAAAAGACCGCGGGGGGGGGGGGGGGTTGAAAACGATGCGCTGTTCTCGCCAGCTCTAATGATCCTCGACCTCGCTGTCTGCTATGGAGCTGGCGGGTCACAGACGTCTCCGAAAACGCCGGAGCGTGTTTGGAAATAAATGATATCTTGATAAATCGAGCAGATATTTGAAGTTTAAAGGTTTATTTTGTGACCCAGAAAGAGTAATATTTAAAAGTTTTCAGCCCCGCTCGTCCACCATTGCCACGTTTGAGTTTTGGACGAAATGCATTCTGGGATATTTAGCTGTACAAAGTCCACACAAGTCACCACCGATGCATGCTCGATAAAAAGGGCGGAGCGAGAACTCGGCTTGATGCGTACTTCGAATTGGAACAGTACTTGGTCTCCGACTGATGACGTATCCCGAGTAGACGAGAACGCAAGTACGCACATTGAGAAAGGGCCAAAATCTCTATCGTTGACCAAGTTTAATCGATTCTATCGTATATCGTTTATATCGCCCACCCCTACTGGGAGTGATTTTGTTGTATTGGTTTGTTTTTTGGTTTTATGTTTCCAGGTAGATGAATGAAGACAGATTCACTCTTACCTTTTCAAAATGTCTATAAGGTAGACGAGGTCTATGCTTTTCTGCCCCTTCACAGATAATCCCAGTGATTTTCCTTTGGTCTGAAATCTCACCTGATCTTGTGATATTGAGAGTCATCTGCCTTTGAGGCAGCTAACCAAACAGTGTTCTCTAAACTCTAACTTTAATATACTTTGATATATTTCAGATTTCTGAGCTCTGCTCTGACTCCGTGCCAGTAGCTCCTTAATATGACTTTAGTTTGATCAATAATTAACCTTCAGAAAGTTTCTGTTCCCACCCCACCACGCCGAACAACCCTGAGAACAAATAATATGATGTGGGTGTGTCGGCAGGCTTCAGCACTGTGAGCATTAAACACAATAAAAGACTCACAAGTTCCTGCTCAAAGGTCAGCTGCCTTCAGATCAATCATTAACCTGCAGCAGGTTGTGGCCTGATGTGTTTGTAAGAGTTTCACTTTCAGGAGGAGAAGATTTAAACGAGTCACACAAATGTGAACTACAAAGTCTGTGACACACAATTTAGTGCAACCTGCATGAAATCTGACCTGAAGAAATCCAGTCTTCTGCCTGTTGTGGTTGTGACAGCTGCTCGTAGGAGAGTTTGTTTGTAGGAGGTGGAGATGTTCTCAGATCAAGTGCGTAATCGTCTCTTTGTGTAGACGCTAAAAGCTGTGAGCCAAAACTCTCTGCTCTGAAACTCTTCACTCAGTCCTCACGCTGAGAGTTTAGAGGCTGAACTTCTTGTTCCTCCATAACACTTTTCATGAAACAGCAGAAATGAGCTTGTGTTTCTCAGCAGTGCGCACACAGAGAACCGATCCTCTCTGCTCAGTCTGAACAAATCAAAGTGAAACGTCAGTGAAAACACAGCTGCTGATCAAACTGTGTCAGATTAATGCCTCAATGTTTCACTGTGAGGTTAAAAAATACGTAAAAATGATTTAAAGAAGTAGGAGGCAGATTTTCACAATAAGAGCACTTTGTTTTTAATTCAGTTAATGTCAAACTGTCATCAACACCTCTGTGTTGTCTCCGTCTCTGAGCAGATTCAGGCATTACTCAAATAATAAAGGCTTTTTTTCACTATTATACTTTTCATTAGTCTCCAGGTTGATGATTATAAACAGAATTATTAAAGTTTTTATCATTTCAGGCTGAAAATCAACATGAATTTGGTTCTAATCAAAGAAGCTCCTTTAATGTGTGTCATTAAAATCCTCACACAGACTTAAAAAGGCGACATTAACATTAAAATAAATGAAAGAAGCTTCAGCTGAGAGCTTCATGCAGTCATCATCAGCAGCTCATAGCAGTCACAGCTCTTTATTACGCAGCTTTGCAGGAATTAAAGTGGCTGAAGTGTCAGAGTTTGTGTGAGAAGCTGCTTCATGGACAGCTGTACACACGTCTTTATTATTTCTTCATAAATCAAACACACAGGTTTGTCTGGAGATGATTTAAAGTGTGTCGTTGTGCAGTTAAAGCTGTTTGTGTGACGCCCTGACCTCCTGTGAATGAAACAGCCAATCAGATCCATCAGAGAGAGAGCAGGAAGTGTGTGTTTGTGACAGAACAAGGAAACAGTGATGATGATGAACATAAAGGTCCTCTGATGTTTCCTGTTACAGTAACGCTTGTTCATCTGTTGCTCTCCTACACTTTCCTATAAATAAAGGAGAAAAAGTCCGTTTAGTTTCATTTCCTACAGCTCAGAGTTACACTTCACATTCCTGCTGTCACATCAAAAAGCTTCACTTTGGTCCAACATCTACATGTTAACATGAAACACAGACAGACTCAGAACATCTGGAACATCTGCACTTTGACCCAAACTGTTATAGCAGGATATTTTCTGCATATTTCTTATGTTGGACCTGTTTGAACTGTAAACGACCTGTAATCATCTGTAAATGGTGTGAGACACACTGAGGCCACCTACAGGGCAGCTGGGGAACAGCAGGGATCTGAAATCATACGAGACGTTAGTGAGTGAGAAGAACAAACGGACTTAAGATGGGTCGAAGTGATCAAAGTTGGTCTAAAACAGAAGATAAATCCAAAGCAGCATCAGATGAATGTTACCATTTCCAGTTACGGTGCCCTTCATCTAATATGGAAATGTGTTGGTTTTTTTAGCCGTGTTGTTGTTCTTCCTATTGTGTTTAGGCCAGAGATGCTCTTCAAACAGCTGACAGACATGACCACATTACAAGAACATGGTGTGAGTCCGATTTGATATTCCAGTCAACGCTGAGAGACCTTAACCAGGAAGTCAGAGGTCAGCTGATGCTGCGAGCAGGAAGTGAACCAAGGGAAAGGTCCACTCTACTCAATCTCAAAGAAAATATGCTGGTATTTGTTGATGTTGATGGTACAATAAAAATATATAATATAATAAATAATAAAATATCATGTGATGATGAGATGTGTTGTTGGTGTTTGTATTTTCTGTAAATGTCTTTTTTAATGTAAATGCTTTGTTCCAGACGGACAGGGAATCAGTTGCTGTACGATGACATCATCTTGATGTTGACGAGGAGGGCGAGAAAAACTAGTTTAGTCCTGCAGATGGCGATCTTGCACCGTGTTCAGAGAGCCGACACTTTGATGGTGCTGCTCTACTCAGCTTAGTTTAGCCTGGGTTGGACTCTATATGAGCAGCTTCCACTCTGGTTTCACTCTTAAACACACTTGTTTGATTTCACTTGTAAAAGTTGAAGAATAAATATTTTATTACAAAATTATTTGTTGATGCATTTTTTTAGGGTCAAATATCTTGTTTGATTTGAGGAATGAACTGTTAGGGTGGAAAAAGTGAATCAGGTTAAAATAGTGGTGCTTTATATCAGTGAAGATGTATAATGTAATTTAAAATGTTGATGATGGGTTGTAGTGGGCTTGTACTTACAAAACTGCCTCATTTTATTGGAACGATCCACAGTTGCATCCACTCACGGATGACATCTGACATCATTTGACATCTGGTCTGAACACGTTTGTACACAAGATGCCTCAGTTCTGGATGTTCCCACAGACTCCTCTGTGCACCTAAAGGAAAGGTCAAAGGTCAGCAGCACATGTAGTTGGGACAATTCTTCAGTCGCACAAACTACACAATCATTTTCCTCCAATGACGACTTTTCACTTGCAGAAATGGTCCTGTGTGATTTCCAGGCTGTGATATAAAAACTAGTTCCTAATGGCAGCGACTCACTCAGTAAACATGTGTTTCCTTCACCAACCTCACACACAGATCCAATAAGATCAGGAAGTGGGCAGTATAGTACAATATGTGTTATTCTGTGCTGCACTGCCCAAACTAAAGATCTGCTGAAGTGTTGGAAATGATCCAGATGTTTATTTTGGACGATACAGCAGAAGATCAGACATGAAAGTGGAGATAACACAGAAGACCTGCAGCAAAGGTCAGAGGTCAGACTGGGCCCTGGATTCAACAATGAGCCAATGATCATCAAGCAGTGACTAAAGCAGAGCCCTGACGTTCTGACATTCATCACACAGTCAGAACAAATGTCTGCTGATGACTTCATCTCATGAAACGACTGATAGATGTCAGTTCATTGATCAGCTGAGCTGCTGATCTTCATCGTCACAGAAACATTCAGCTTGTTTCAATCAGTAAATAACTCCCACTACTCCCAGTTTGAACTGTTCCCACTCAAAATGCTGTGAGAACAATGATCATTGTAGAACTTCACAAACATCACGTGTTGTTTTCCACATGTAAGATCAGCAAACACACAGAAACTTCCTGTTGCCACACACGGCCTCTAAAATCTCTTCCACGCTTTCTGTCTGAAGTCCACTCTCTGTGTCGGATCCACAGGAAACAACAAGATCTTATTAACATGGTTTTCAATGTGTCTCCTTCCAAAAAGTCCAACCAATGAACAAATGTGTGTATTTGTGGAGGCCGAACAAAAGCATGACACATTTCTCTGTTTCTATAAACTGGAGTCAAACACAAACATGAAGAGTTTCACTGACAGACTCCAAAATGCCCCCACAGTGGATCAAAGGGAAATCCTACAGTGTGGCCAGAGACTCTTAATGGCTCCAACATCAACACATCCACAATGTTGGATCCAGTTCTGCCTCACAGAGTTACTAAGACACACCCTCTGCCAGCATCACAACAGCTCCACCTGCTTCACCTGCCTCCTCAGCATCTGTACACCTGAAGAGAAAAGAAAGGCTCCAACAGCTCAAATCTACAAAGGATTCATGAAGTTTCATCCAACAATAACATGTTTGCCTTCCACAGTGTGCTGTTAGACACCACTGTACCTCTGCCATTTCAAAAAGAGCAGCTTGGGAACATTTTGGCTCCAAACACTTTGTGTTTAAGTTCTTTGTTTTCTTTGTGAAGCCGACAACATCTGGAGCTTTGTGACTCATAGAAACATCATTTTGTTCTTTAGATGACAGCAGATTGGGACTGAATAATCAATCACTGTCAAACCAATAAAGACAAACATGCTGATTTTACAGGAACTTTGTTGGAGAAGCTGCAAAGACATGAAACTGGTGGAGATCCCAAACCAGTTGATAGTGCTGGTTATTCCAAATAAAGCTGTTTCCCTTTGAGATGAAATGACTTTGTGTCCTGATATATAATAAAGATGTTGTTGTTTTTGAGCCCCTGTATTAAAAGTAGTTTAAAGTCAGCTTGAGTTTGATGTCTTTATGTCAAAGCTGCTCATGATGTTGAGCTGCTGATGGAATAAAAACAATATAAAAGCATGTAGTCCAGACTTAAATGCAGCCTGTTGTTAGCTGAGGTCCACACACAGTGTTTGACAGTGTAAAGTGTGTGAAAGGGCTGCTGGTGGAGCTCACTAGGATGAGCAGGTGACCACGAGGTGGAGAGCAGCTGGCCTGGCTTTGACCCGGGCCACGCCCCCTTTCTCTCTGCTTTGCTGTCACTTATCTTCACTGCTCTGTCCAATAAAGCTGAAAAAGGCCCCGAATCAAAGAAATCTGCTGCAGCCTCTGAAATGTCTTCTGTTTCCTTCCCGACGGCTTTTTCACCGTCAGCCCATCAGACAGTCCAGCAGCATTTATGATGATGTCATGATGTTGAAGAGGCTGCTACGGTGGCCTCCCATGACCCCCAGCCTCATCACCGCTGAGATGCAGACATTTGAAAACATTCAGCAGACAACTGAATAACAGTCCAACACAACAGTCTGTGTGCAGACACACACTGACCTTTCATATAGTCAAACACAGCTGGTTGAGTCATTTCTCTGTGAGTCTAAAGTGAATCTAGTATTTGAAAGTCCACTTCCTGTATTTGTTGTTGAAGACTTCTTCAGCTTCTTCTCAAGGACATCAGCTGCTTGTTTGGCAGCAGAGGCAGTTAAGAAGCTTCCTGAAAAACACTGAACAGTGAGTTCACTGTGGCATATCGTTAGCTTCATAGCATAAGTGCCTAAGTCATTTGACTAAGTCAATGACTTAGGCACTTTTGCTATGAAGCTAACGATATGACAGATTCAGCTTTCTGTGTGCAAATGTGTCTGTGTCGACCTTTCAAATGCTGTTGAATCCAAAACATCAGCGGCTCCTCGGCTGCTCACTTCATGCACTTCTGTCTGTGTGACAGTCCAATGACATCACAGCTGTTTCCAGCCCCAGTGTCTCAGGACTGGACACCTTTAAACATGTCGAGGATCAAACAGCGTCCAGCTAAACACACATGAAACTATCAGAGCTGACAATCATTCCAATAACATCTAATGGTTCATGTATGTAGACACAGGACTACAAGGAAATGGCTCTCAGCATCTGGCTGTGGGAACACATGAGTCCCTGTTTGTGTTCAGATTGTGTGCATGTTTTAGACGTGTGTCACATGTAGAAACACAACAATCCCACAATGACACACAGATGTGTTTGACACAGCTGTGCAGCTGTAAGTTGTTTCTAATGATTCATTGAAGCTCTTCTAACATTCTGGAGACGATCAGTACATGAATCTGTTCAACACGACAACAATTTGACTTCAGTGTGAACGTTTGCATTAAATAACCTTCTTCATCCAGCTGACAGCATCTTCATCCTATGATGTGAACAGTTCCTCCTGTTGATGACAAACCTCTGACAGGATCTGCTTGAGGAGCTTTTTCATGTGCAGCTCTCTGAGCTCAGGGCTGAGCTGCTGTTTCATCTTTAAGAGCTGCTGCCTCCTCGCCGGACTTGTTCTCCTCTTCTTCTCCTAATGACACCATTTCTGCTTCATATTAAATTCAATAAAGATGCTGACATGTATCTGTAGCAACAACATCATTGAATCTAGAACAACTGGAGCCAAACCAGTGGCTCTGCTGGGATCACTGGTGAGCCAACACTTCCTTGTTGATGCAGATTTCAGGGCTTCCTTTTGCTCCTCCGTTATAACTGTTCTCTCTTCTCAACACATGATGACACAAGGGAATCAGCAGTGACAAAGATGATGCTGAAGAGAAGCACACACTTCACACATATAACAGACCAGTGCAGTTACACACACCTCTGCTCGACATCAGGCCTCAAACAAAGACACAAAACACTAACTTGACTCTAAACAGAAGAAACGAGCAGCTGTTTCTGTTCTGTGCTTATTTATATTTGACACACATGCTTCTCTTTGTGCAAACACACATCGCACTATAAGGGTAACCTCGCACACAATGATTGGACAGCACAGTGATGATGCTGGGAGATCCTATACGCAGCAACACAGAAACACTGAGAACTTTAAACAATGATGGAAAGTGTTATAAATGACTTGTTGGCCTCTGATCTGTCACAAACAGCTGAAACGTGTCTCTCATGAGTCACATGAAGGTTTTTGACAGAAAGGACAAAAAGTAGCTGCAGTCAGTTTGTGTCATTTTTATATTTATTCATCTGGGAGAAAAATCTGAGGGACATTAAAATGTGTTTTCAACAGAGACAAGAACATGAATATAACAGAACAGGTAAATGAACATGTTTCAAGTAAACAGCTGGACTGATCAGGTCCAAACACAGAGTGATAAACTTGTCAAACAGCTGTCATATCTTTATATAGAAGCTCTTTATAAATGCTGCTCACTGCAGTCTGTTTACTAATAATGTCAAAGTGTTAGAAACACAGAAACATCAGAATGGTCTTTGTTCACAGAAACCTGTCTGGGATCCTTTGTTGTTCTTTTGATGCAGAGTTACATTATAAATATAAAGAGTTATTTCAGAGTCTCATCAGTTTTCCTGCATGTCTTTATTGAACACATCAGCAGGGCTGAAGCTCTCATGTTAAACACACACTGATCTATGGACACGTTCATGTGTTTCTAACAGAACCAGGCTGTTATCAGCCTGCACTAACATTATGTCACACACACTGAATGTAACAGTGACAGTTTACATCATCACACAATCAGCTGTGATTGTTTCACTGTCATCAAACGAGTCAACAGGAAGTAGAATCAATAGAAACCAATCATTTACTGACAGCATGTCTGATGGAAATAAGTGCAGATTATGTATGAAGTCTAACTGCACACAGTAACTGTGTTACAATAAGGACTTAACAGCGCCCTCTGCTGGAGTGTTTCAGTACTGCGTTAACTAGAATACACCACCTCCTCCTCACACCACCTGCTACAGCTCTACTCTTCTATGACTACAGTCATCCACAGCACTGATGTGAGGTCACATGGTTCATATGTAAGGAGCACAGCTGACCTCAGGTCAGTTTAATGACTGTGAGCAGCAGCTGTGTTATTGTCACTGTGACAGGGAGACACTCTCAGACACAGCGCTCATGTCAGCTTGTTCTCATGCAGGAGGATCAGGAGCTCCATGTTTGTCTTTCTGTTTGAATCATGATGTGTTTGTGCCATCAGAGTCTGTCATGAGTACTCAGGGTTTCACAGCAGCTCTTCTGGATGCTGACGAGGACTCCAACCTCATGTTTCACCTCTCTGAGCTTCTGATGTCTGTGAACACTCGTGTTTCTTCTCTGGGCTCATCTGGACAAAAACACCTTTCTGTGTTTGGCTGCAGCCTCATTCTGACTGACAGGAAGTGTGTTATCCATGAGCTGCACTTCTGTGAGGAAGTTTCCTGCTGTGTTTCCTGTCTGTGGACAAACACGAGTGTTCCAGCTGAGGACTTGGTTCCTTCCACCTGTCCATACAGGACATCACGCTGTCTGCAGCTCTGTAAATGCAGCTCCAGGTCCTTCCACGTGCTGCTCTGTATTTGTGCAGTTTGTAGTGTGTCCTGGGAAACGTAGCACACATGGTGTTCTTCTGCTGTTTCCTCCTTTCACTGAGTGTGAAACACTGACGCTGTGCTGTTGTTCACAGAGGGGAGCTGATTCTAGCTGCAGCTGGACTCTGTCATCTAACTGAATGTGTTGGTGCTGATCACGGGGCTCTGAGGGGGGAGCAGCAGGAGGACTCTGGATGCTGACGTCAGTGTATCTGTGGAAGCTCCCACAGCGTGTCTGTCATTCAATATTGTGCTGTATATTGTATCTATGCAAAGATGAACAGACTGTGTGTTCACTGGTCTCTGTGCTGCAGCTCTGATGTCATCATCACTCCCTCCTCCACCCTCAGCAGTCCCAGCATGCTGCTGTGGTGCACCCCACCCTCACTCTACACCTGAGCCACAGACCACACCCTCCACCTCAATATACACCACAGTTTTCTCTGCTGTGGAAATGAGATCAGGAGGAAATCATCATTATTATTATTTAATAAACGCTCACATTAATGTGGGCTTATTTGTTTCATATTAGAAACATTAGTTGAGTGTTTTTAGTATAAAATGGTCAAAGTCCCTCTTTTTGCTCCTCCCCTCACCTGTGGATGGACGCTGCTGTTACCGTGGTGACAGCTTGGATGTGTTTCAGTCCTGCCTGGTTATCACTGCAGGAATCTTTCACATTTATTACAGGTAATAACTCTGATTTTTCTGTGTATTATGAACCAAATGTATCCTGATACACACAGAGATGGATGAGCAGAGGTTGTTTTTGCAGTTTATGTAGTTACTATGGACTTAATGCACACATATTATTAAAATTAGGGCTATAACAGTTGTATTGATGTATAGCAACTTGAAATGCTCCCACAAATGGCTCCACAGCATGTAAAAATATAACAAAAGCTCTGGCGGACTTGGTTCTGTGGTCAGTCTTAAAGGGTGAAGTTAAACTCTGTAATCTTCACTGTGTCACAGAGTTCAGTGAGTCCCGTTATTCACAGTATCAATCAGATCATCAGAGAACAGCTGATCAGCAATCAGTGGTGCCAACAGCGCCTCCTGTGGTGAGAGGATGCAATAATGCAATGTAGCATTTTTCCACTCAACACTTGCAGTCATGGAAACTGTCTGTTGGATCTGTGTGACGTTGCTTTCTTGGTTAGAGTTCCTCACAAATGTCCAGATGATTCTTCTAATGAGGCGTCGACCATGTTTGCAGCTCTTTGGAAGAAAACGTCGCCCTTTGCCATCCTTACTTTTCTTTGACTTCTTCAAATGCAGCTGAACTCCAGCTGGTATTTTCTTGGACTTTGCAGCTGTTTCTGGTCATCAGTTCATTCCTGCAAACCTCTGAAGCTGAACAACAATGATGCTGCATTGCTGGCTGATCCCAAAAGGTTGATTCTGTTCATCTGGACGTTTTCAGAAACGTTTGCTCACTGATCAGG
>NC_140598.1:5398908-5646408 GCF_057381915.1 Diplotaxodon limnothrissa | reverse complement strand
CACCATAAATCAGTAAGAGAGGGTACAACCTCTCTCATGGCCCCAAATGGTGTGTGCATGCCAGAGCACTCTGGAAGGCACACAGAGTCTTTACAGACTACTCAGGATCAAACCTCTATCATTATGCAATCGATTATACAACTCTAAGCATATATGAGTAAATATTTCTAAGCATAAATGACAATCAACAATATAAACCTTACAGCTGGTTTTAATAACAGAGTTCATTTGTTTCTCAAACGAGAAAGAGCTATCGAGAAACACTCCTAAATCTTTAGTTCTGAACTTTTCCAGTGGGCCAAGGTCAACATTATTAGATAATGCTAATTCTTTTCCCTTACATTATAACAATGTGAGGAGTTAATGCTAAGTATACTGCCATTAGCGGCTAATTCTAATTAGGGGTGAATAATTATTAGTAGCTAATGCTAATATCGTTTTTTCTTCCCTTTTAACAATGTGAACAGCTAGTGCTAGGTAGGCTGATGCTAGCAGCTAATGCTAATTTGACGTGAATTAGCATTATATTAGTGAGGAGTTAATGCTAAGTAGGCTGCCATTAGTGGCTAATGCTAATTTTAGATGAAAAAGCATTAGCAGCTAATGCTCATATTGTTTTCCTTTGCTTTGTAAGAATGACAGCAGCTAATGATACGAAGTCTACCATTATTAACTATTGTTAATTTGATGTAAATTAGCATTATCCGATAATGGTAACCCTTTTCCCCTGCATTATAACGATGTCAGGAGTTAATGCTAACTAGGCTGCCATTAGGGGCTAACTCTAATTAGGTGAATAATTATTAGCAGCTAATGCTCATATATTTTTCCCTTCCCTTTTAACAATGTGAGCAGCTAATGCTAATTTGATGTGAATTAGCATTATATTAGTGAGCAGTTACTGCTAAGTAGGCTGCCATTATTAACTAATGCTACTTTGACGTGAATTAGCATTATGTGCTAATACTAATACTGTTTTCCCTTACTTTTTAACAATGTGAGCGGCTAATTCTAAGTACGCTCTTGTAAATAGCTAATTCTAATTCAGTGTGAATTAGCATTATTCAATAATGCTAAGACTGTTTTCTCTTACTTATTAAAAATGATAGTAGCTAATACTAATACTCTTTTCCGTTGGGTAACAACGATGTGAGGAGTTAATGCTAAGTAGGCTGCTTTTAGAGGCTTATTCTAATTAGGGCTGAATAATTATTAGTAGCTAATGCTAATACCGTTTTCTCTTTCCTTATAACAATATGAGCAGCTAATTCTAATTTGATGTGAATTAGCATTATATTAGTGAGGAGTTAATGCTAAGTAGGCTGCTTTTAGAGGCTTATTCTAATTAGGGCTGAATAATTATTAGTAGCTAATGCTAATACCGTTTTCTCTTTCCTTATAACAATATGAGCAGCTAATGCTAATTTGATGTGAATTAGCATTATATTAGTGAGGAGTTAATGCTAAGTAGGCTACCATTAGCAGCTAAAGCTAATTTGAGGTAAATAAGCATTAGTAGCTTATGGTAATACCCTTTTCTCTTGTGTTATAATGATGTGAGACGTTAATGCTAAATAGGCTTCCATGAGTGACTCCTTTCCCTTGCATTATAAAGATGTGAAGAGTTTATGCTAAGTAAGCTGCCATTAGCAGCTAATGCTAATACTGTTTTCCCTTTCTTTATACAACTTGAGCAGCTATTGCTAAGTAGGCCACTTTTCTCTGCTAAGGATTTGTGTGACCATGATGGAAACTCTGATAAGCTAATGCTGCTAAGCTAATGCTGTTTATGGGCCCTGTTAGAATCAATATTTCATTCTCATTCTGTTGTTTGAGAACAATAACAGAAAAATGTGCACTTGAGAACAAATTTATTGTGAATTCAGCTGTGAATGTAGAGCTTGTCATTATTTTAGCTTCCATTTCCAAATGTTAGCTGACACTTTATTAGGTACACTGGTATCTATATCAGGTACACCTGTGACCTAAATGTTCCTGCAAACAGACTCCTTGGAGACCCCTACATAAATATCCATGAACTATCCAGCTAGACTAGTGTGTCTCTCCCTGAAAATATTCCTGCATGTGTGATTGTTCATGTGTCATCTGCAGGAAACAAACAGGAAGTGAAGGAAAGACACAGGAAATCTTTCCAGCTCTTCCTCCTCTATCAGATTTTCTCTCCATACCTGAGAGTGTCCAGTCTCCAGCCTGGATCCTTCAGTCCAGCCGAAAGCAGCTTAATTCCTGAGTCACCTGGATGATTGTAGCTCAGGTCCAGCTCTCTCAGATGGGAGGGGTTGGAGCTCAGAGCTGAGGCCAGAGAAGTACAGCCTTCCTCTGTGATCAGACAGCCTGACAGACTGCAGACACACAAAACAACAATCTATCTGTCAACAGTTGTTTTCTCTTTGTCACAATAACATCTATCCATCCATTGTAACTTTATTTATAAGTGACAATACCCAACAGACAACAACAGTCATCTGAAGCTGTTTAACAGTGTAAGGCAGGGGTGCCCAATCCCGGTCCTCGAGAGCTACTATCCTGCAGCTTTTAGATGCATCCCTACTCCAACACAGCTGAATCAAATGGTTTGATCTCTTCAGCATGCCATCCTGTTTGGCAAAGGCCTGATAACAAGCCATTCATTTGATTCAGGTGTGTGGGAACAAGGATGCATCTAAAAGCTGCAGGACGGTAGCTCTCGAGGACCGGGATTGGGCACCCCTGGTGTAAGGTAACCGCCACCAGTGTGAGCAGCACTTGGTGATGGTGGGAAGAAGAACTCCCTTTGACACAAAGATCCTCCCAGTGAAAACAGGCTCCAGGAGGAGCATCTACCATGACTGGTTGCAGGGTGAGGGGAAAGGGAAGAGATGAGCTCAGAGAGACAAGAACAAAACAGAGAGACAAAAGTTAAGGACATGCAGTAGTGACATATAAAAGCATCAGGAGTGAAAAGAGGGGAGAAGAGAGCAGAGCATCATGGGAAGTCCACCAACAGCCTGAGCCTATAGCAGCATAACTAAGGGATGGTTCAGGGTCACCTGATCCAGCTCGAACTATAAGCTTTATCAAAAAGGAAAGTTTGAAGCTGATCTTCAAAGTAGAGAGGGTGTCTGTCTCCTGAACTCAAACTGGGAGCTGCTTCCACACCCAGTCCAACATAGCCAGGCTTTCTTTGCTGCTTTGACAAAACCTCAAATCCCAGTCAGAGATGATGAGCATCATCACAGTGATGATCATTTCTCTGTAACCCAGGCTTTCTGCTTCAGGATCTGTGCACGCTCACAGAACAAGGAGACCTTTAAACATCATTTCACTAACTGGATGGACTGAGCTCAGCCTACAGATGAACTGGTGCCAGAGATCATAAAGAACATCAAACAGTCAAATTCAACACTTTAATGGAAATATGAGATTAATGCTGCAGACAATCATGAACCTGCTGAATTCATGAACATCAAGAATGCAGCGAGTGGTAAAATAAAGATTTGACCTCAGTGTGCTCAGTGTTCCTGTCTATTCCTAACATATTCCTAACATGATAGCTGCACTTTAGAGCTCTAAAACTGGAACTGACACATGTTTAAACTCTACATGTTACTCAGTACATTCAGTTCTGACACTCGCCCACAGTCCAACAAAGGAAACATGGAGATCACATCAGTTTGTCACCAAAGTCTAATTATTAGGGCAACTTAACCTGTTATTATCTCGTTAACTCGTTAATTGATTAACGTCAGCAATTATTTTAATCACAGTTTTTAAAATCATGATTATTGTGAAAGTGCTCACTGGCTCTGAATATAAAAGCCATGGGTCACAGGAGGGATGTTGATCAGTGCTGGCTTGAAATGGGCGTCATTATGCGTCTCAGCCAATGGGAGCATTGAGGGTGGGCCTAACACTACTGCAGCGCTCACATGACCCGGGACAGAGAGAAAGGGGCGGGGACAGAAACATGGAGACAGGTACAGATCTTTGACATGTTCATTTTAAACTGTTCCAGGAGGCAGTGTTGATACAACTAAAGTTATCTGTTGTTGAAGAAGTCGGTCTGAGGAACGTTCTTAGGATCAACAAATGACGGCATGTATGAGCCTCAAGACGCAGCATCACAAGAAGAACACATGAGCTGTAGAAAAAGGAGAGACTACGAAAGCCACGGCGTTACAACGTGAACCAGCTGTTGGTCTCTCTGGAGACTACTGGGCGTGGCTGTGTAACCATGGTTACCTGGGAGTTACAGAAACGTGCAGAACATGTGATTCATGTTGCACAGCAGTGGGACATTTGAAATACAGTCAGCACACTCAGTACAGATAGTGCATCAAATATGATGCTGCTGCCAGACGTCTGCCTTTGAACACGTCCCTGCATCGCGCACAACACCAAGGTTGCCATGGCAATCACAGCTGACAGGGACAAAGTGCACAGCTGGAAGCCTGCAGGTATATTTAACATGATGTATTTCTCAGTGTCCTGTCGGTGTGTGAGAGACAAACAGCCTCTGTATGTGTGTGTAAATACAGCATGAATATGTAGAGGACATGTTTGTGGATATAAGTAAATGAAAGCTCTGCGTCATTTGAATCTTCTTGTTTCTGTTGCAGGTCTGTGACTGAACTTCTGGGAGGAGAAACGTTGGTTTCATGCTCTGTGATTCTGTGTTTTGTCATCTCTCTCACGTGATGCAGAGCTCAGATGATGACCCCGCCTACGTGGTCAAATTCAAGTCTACATTCAGAACAGACCTGGAGACACGCAAGCAAAATGCCAACATTGTATATGTGAAAACTGCTGCTGGAGCCAGATTCAAGGAGCTCAAGTGTTTACCCAGATCTTACTGAACTCACTGCAGGAACAGAGGGTTGTTGGAGGGAAACCTGTGGAAGCAACAACATCCGAGCCACCAGAGAAGAAGTTGGCCCTGTTGGTGCTTCATCAGAGTGTGAACAGGAGGAAGACTCAGCTGAGAACAGTGTGGTGGATACAGAGCAGAGCCCACCATCAGTACAGAGGCCTGTCCATTAGAGTGCTGCTCCAACATGCAGCACATGTACTTGGCCACAGCTGCAACATCTGTACCTGTGAAAGCTTCTTCTCTGTTGCTGCTCATATTGTGCAGAAGAAGAGAGTTTCTTTATCATCAGAAAATGTCAATGAGCTTGTGAGTCTTAGCAGCTGGCTCGGTGCAGAGGAGGAAGAACATGTCAGTCAGAGGAAGATAAATGCAGTTCATGTTGTCAACTCAACCTGGACTGTTGAAAGAGTTTTTCTTTGTCTTGTTTCTGACTGAGATTCTCCAAAGGAAATCCAGCACAAACACACACTTCACACACTCAAAGTCCTGCACAGTAAATGAGCTGATGAGCGTTTGTGCTGCTGCCTGATAACAGAACAATAGTTCTGCTGCTTCCTGTTCTGCAAACACACATTTATAAATGTTCACTTGCTGTTGATCAAAGGTATGTTGGTGGCTCTGGACGCTGAGGGAACTTTGTAAAAAACTAGATCAAATGTTAACGTCCTGGCAGAGGCAAAGAACTTTGATTTGATATTTGATTAGATTCATGTTTCAGCTCAGACTGACAGAAATATTTGAACTGCTGCTGTGTTAAAGGGAACACTGCTGTTAGAAAGCACCTGATCTGTTTCTGCACACTGAATGTTGCACTTCTCATACTGCAGTACTATTAAAATAAGTACACAATGCACTACTGATGAGCAAACCATGTGGCCAAACACTTTAAGAGACAGACTGGGATCATACCATTATGTGAAAGAGGACATGTCCCATAGACAGCAAGGGTAGTGGTAGAGACCAGTACACAGAGAAATGGGAGCTGTACTGAAATGCAAGCGTGTCAGGAAAGAGTGAAAAGGCAAAATGAGCAGCATCTGGCTGCATTTCAGTGATATTGGAGACCACAAAGCTGAGTGCAACATTTATACAGGAGATATACAGGAGACGCTGAGAGTAGAACTGATAAAATTAGGAGCTGGCTAAAGTCAGACCCATTTTTATTTCCACCCATTTTCCATTGTGGAGGACAAAAGGTTTCAAACTGGTCCAGGTCTTAAGCCTCACGTGTTCTTCCTAATAGCAGTAAATGGATAAAAATAAGGCTTTTATGAAAACACTGAATAAAACTTGCTGCCTTTAAAGAGACTAAATGTACAGTTCAGTATTGAATACTACATAAAATAAACTATATATAAAGTGTGTCTGAATGGCAGAGATGCAGAAATATGTGCATGTAGCACAGAGCCACGGCTCAGTGTCTGAATGAGTCTCACAGACCTGAATGTGCTGTTGAAGCCATTTATAATTATAACGTAATTCTTTACTCGTTTGATCTGCTCCTTACCACAAGCCACCAGACATAGAAGGTTTTGGACTTTTAACTATATTTTCTGAAGTTTTACAACTTTTCTTACTGTTAAAAACCTCGTTATGGCCATTCATGCTGTACAAAGTAATTAGACATGTGTGGTATCTACAGAAACGTCAGAATCTCAGCTAAAAGTTCACAAAACCATCTCAACAACCACCAAACAGCTGAAACAGCAGGTGAACAGATCACACAAAAAAGATGTAAACACAAATCCCCCTGATCATCTGTTTTTTAAACATGAAGCGTAGTTTTGGACGTTCATTTACTGCTGGTTCAGTGAATTTTGGTTGGACAGTGATGAAACCTGCAGCCTCAGAATCTGTGAGAAGTCTGCTTTCAGCTCGCAACAGCATTGTTGTGTTGTGTGGATCCACCTCTGCAAACTCATCACTGTTTCACCATCATGTTTCTACTTAGACAATAACAAAGGAAGCAGTTCCCAGGAACTACTTCCTGTCTTGTTAACATAAGAGTACGTTGCCCTTCAAAGCACCTCCACGTCTCCTCTTATTAGAGGACTGCCTTATTATTAATCTGCTAAGTCTGTCAGTTGATGAAAGAAAAATGCTTGATCTCACCTGAGAGATTCCAGTGTACAGCGTGGACTCTTCAGTCCTTCAGACAGAAGCTTCATGCCTGAATCCTTCAGGTTATTGTTACTCAGGTCCAGCTGTCTCAGATTAGAGGTCTGAGAGCTGAGACCTGAGGCCAGAGCTTCACAGCTTCTCTCTGACAGGTCACAGTGACTCAGTCTGAAAAATAACAGATAAACAATTACAAAAATAAAACACTTCTGTTGAAGCGTAATGAGATACTATTATATTTAGCAATATTTCATCTTGTTTTGTCAGGAAACTGAGCACTGATGCAGAGCAACATGTGGAGAGAATCAGAGGAGAAGAAGTGAAGAGAGAACAGCAGTAAAACAACACTGAATTGTTCAGTGTGCTTTTGATATCAACAGAATGTGTCAAACTTCTTTATTTTGTATTTGTTTTAGTAGAATTGATGATTATCACTTAGATAACAACCACAGGCCAGGTCTAAATTGCACTTTGGTGACAGTTACACCCAGAAATATTTCAGAAACGTGGACAATTTGTGCTCCATTGTATTCAGTATTGAACAAACTGAGTACCGATGACCACTTAATATTTTTGATATTTTATTTGAGTTGTTCCACCTGATCTGTGTTAACTAGAATAAACATTTAAAAACTAAAGCTATGATCACATATGTACTTACAGAGCTTTGTTGGAGGCTTTGACCACTGGCAGCAGCCTCAGAAGAGCCTTTTTAAAGGCTCATGTTCTCACTTAGATCATTTATTTCTACTTACATTTCATTCTGGGAAAAATGGGGATTACTTTGGAAACAGGAAGTATTTTCCCCAATAAGCAGCCCTGGATTAGTAAATCACTCCAACATGTTCTCAGGCAGAAGAAGCTGTCTTGTTATGAGGGAGAGAAGAAAAGCAGCTAAAATCAGGTGTAAAAGTAAAGCAGAGGATGAGCTGAATAAAGGACACTCGAGGCTGGCTTGGAAAGGAATGAAGTCCATGTTGGGGATGCAGAACAAGGAGCAAAGATGAATGTGATGCTGAATCAGCAGAAGACTTGGACTCATATAATTCCAGCTTTGATATCATTGATTTCAATGAAGAGCTTTGTGATTGTAGCAAAGGGCTGGTAGCTCTGAGAGTCCCACTGATGAGGTGTTTGTGAAGATTCGCAGTCATCTAAAGATCTTAGAAAAAAAGGCATCTGGACTTCTTTAAGTTTCTTGAAGACGTTTCGCCTTTCACCTCTCATCCAAGAAGCTTCTTTATTTCTAGTGTCAAATGGTGGAGAGTCCCAGATTAGCCTGTGTACAAACAGACTTCAGCCATATGAGAGTGAGTGTGAGTGAATGAGAGCACACACAGGACACTCTGATCTCTGAATGTGTGTGACGCAGTGAAAAAGAGGATTGTACTGGATATACTGTGACTGACAAACAGAGTTTAAAGAGAAAGGTGTTTGGATTAAAATGGATTATGCTAAAGTGAACGTGCTAATGAAATCTGAACTGAATGAAATGTGAAGTGAAGATAATTCAGATGTAAAAGAGAGAGAAACTGATAATAAGGTGGGGCTGGAGATCAGTGAAGGGCATGTAAACACCTGATTGGTTGAGTAGATATCAGATCGACAGTTTCACAGTTTTCCCTGTGGATTATAACTTTAAGAAGATGTGACATTCATCAAGGAATCCTGCTCTCCAGATTATTTCCATGAACACTGAGCTGGATCACATCTACAGTGCTGGAAGTGCCCGTCTCACCACCAACCTCTCTGTGCACATTCACTTTTTAACCCTTTGTGAGACACTAAAGGTGTAAATCTGAGTATTTATCTATGTTAGTGCAAACACCTCTAATAGGTTGGTTTAGTCTTTCCAAGTCATATCTTCCCTTAGATCTGCGGTCCAGGCTCCTAAAATCATCCTAGTTTTACAAGCACTACAATCTAGAGGAGAGCTGCACTAACAGGTGTGACTGATGAGATCTGACCTGCAAGGATACTCATGTTTATGTATATCAGGACAAGCAGGGAAGACCTGGACATCAACTCTGTCAGGCTGCCTGAGTCCTCTCACCCACATCAGCTCAGAACTCTGCATTATCTACTGAGTCAGACTCAGAGGATCATGGATCAGAAGTTCTACAAAGAGTAGAACCAGACTTCCTGTATAGAGGTGTGTGGGCCTACTGATCCACAGTGTCAGCACAACTTTCACATCATATTCATCTCAGCACAACTAAAACATGTGACTGACCTCAGAGTTTTAAATCGGCATCGTGGATTCTCCAGAAGAACACACAGCTGCTTCACTCCTGAATCCTGCAAGTTGTTGCAGTCTACACTCAGGTCCAGCACTCTGGGATACGAGGGGTTGGACTTCAGTGCTGCTGCCAGATAATCACAGCTGATCTCTGACAAACCACAGTCCTTCAATCTGAATAAAAAATGAAAGATGTAAGTTTATTAGACAAAGTGTGAGCTTGAAATCATTCAGTGTTTCATCATCTGTTCAGAGCTGAAGAAGGTTCAGAATGTAGAAGTTTAGAAAATGGAAACTCCAAACAGCTGAAGCCAACAGGAAGCAGCTTCAAACAAACACAACAAGAGAAAAAACTCTGAATGTTTCACATTAAAGTCGTACATTTCTCATAAAAACAGGAAAAAGACTTGAAAAAGTCGTGTTTTTCCTTCCAGGAACAACAAGGCTTCACTTTTAAAGGTGAAGTGTGACAGAAATGGACATATTTGAAGTCCAACACCTTTTTCCAGTCACATTATTAAAGCAGACAAACTACAAGCTCATTTTCATTCCAACAAGTCATCTTCTGACCTGGACTAACAACACTGGTCTCTATGTGCAGCTGGCTGTGAGACCAGTGCTCAGGGAGCGTCTACAAAGTGCAACACTGAAAGAACATCACACACTAATTTGCTTCCAGCACTTTCACACAAACATCTACTGTCATTATTGTCACCAAAATCTGTGGATCCTTTATTGCAAATTCAAATGGGATCAAATAGTCAGACAGAAGAGGATTATGAGGAAATATGATGAAATGTTGTGTATTAGCAGCAAGTTATTGAATCATTTTCCTCAGAAACCAAACAAAATGATTGACAAACATGTTTTTACAAACTCAGTGTTGGACTTGGATCAGCAGGATAAGCTGATGTTTAAAGGCATTTGAGTCTCGCTGTATGAGAGTCCAGTTATTACTCAATATTTATGGATGATGTTCTTTCAGTGTTGCACTTTGTAGATGCTCCCTGAGCCTCACAGCCAGCTGCACATGGACCAGCTGACATTACCCAGCATTAGAGGCGGGTGTAAAAAAATGGATTTTCCTATTTAAATGGTTTTAATTTGAATAAAGCGATGTTGATTCATTCAATCCTGAATCGATTTTTCATATAAATGTATTTTGCCAGAATCTCAGGTTAAAGCTCCCAAAAGTATTTCAACAACAAGCAAACAGATAAAACAGTAAATGAGAGCAGCTAAACACACAAAGATGGAAAGTTTGCTGACGACACCGTCGTGGTGGGCCTGATCTCTGATAACAACGAGACGGCCTACCTGAAGGAGATTAGGAATCTGGAGAACTGGTGCCAGAGGAACAACCTCCTTCTAAACGTCAGTAAGACAAAGGAGCTGATAGTGGACTTCAGCACTAAGCAGGAGAGGAACTACCAGACCCCCGTCATCAACGAGTGCCCAGTGGAGAGAGTGGACAGCTTCAAATACCTCGGAGTTCACATCACGCAGGACCTGTCATGGTCCTGTCACATCAACTCCGTGGTGAAAAAGGCCCGTCAGCGTCTCTACCACCTCAGACGCTTGAGAGACTTCCAACTGCCCTCCAAGGTGCTCAGGAACTTTTACTCCTGCACCATAGAGAGCATCCTGACGGGAAACATCTTAACCTGGTTCGGGAACAGCACCATGCAGGACAGACGAGCTCTACAGAGGGTTGTGCGATCAGCTGAGCGCACCATCCGCTCCGAGCTCCCTGACCTGCACTCAATCTACAGCAGGCGGTGCTGGACCAAGGCCAGGAAGATGGTGAAGGACCTCAGCCATCCCAACAACAGACTGTTCTCTCTGTTGAGGTCAGGAAAGCGATTCCGCTCCCTGAAGACCAACACAGAGAGACTGAGGAGGAGCTTCTTCCCGCAGGCGATACGGTCTCTCAATCACACCACCACACAGTACTGACCCACACATATGGTTCTTACACACACACTGGACTTTCTGGACATTGTTTTCACTTCATCACTTAAATCACTGCTGCTGTTATTGTGTATATATTTATTTATACTTCTTGTGTATTTTGTTCATACATTCTTATATAGTTCTATATTGTGTATTTTGTTGTACAGTTATTTCATTTTTAACCTTAATTTATATTTTATTCCTTCCTAGTTAAATTTACCCTTTTTAATTTTTCATATTTATTTCCTATCTTATTCATAGCCTTTTCCTTTTTTGTTCTCTTTAGGTCACGAGCAGTTGTCCAAGCATTTCACTACATATCGTACTGTGTATGACTGTGTACGTAACAAATAAAAATTTGAATTGAATTTGAAACACAGAGCGTGGATCGTTCACTCGACGGCACGTACACGGACACGCCGTCGGGGCTGAAAGTGGACAGCTCACAGATCCTGAAGCTGCAGGTTTCATCTGTCTCCAACCAAAACTGACTGAACCAGCAGCAGAAGAAGATCCAAACTCTGCTTTACGTTTGATGAACATCGTCATGAATTCTCTCTGACTTTGACGTTTACTTCCTGCACAGCTCTCTCTCTCTCAGTGTACTTCAAGAACAGTTTACCTTCAAAAATCTGTTTCCTGCATTATTCACTGCTTATTACGCACCAGTCTGCTGTTGTGTCCACTGCTGTCGGCCTCCGAAAACAAAGCCTCATTTCTGCTGTTCAATACTGAAGAAATTTAAACCTTTTAAAATGATGACAGATTACAAACTCTCAGCTGTGTCTGTAATCAAACCTCTGTAACTTTGCTTCACTTCAGCAGCATCAGCTCATGTTCACATGTTGATTCATGGTTTGCTTCAGTTTTTGATTGACTGCAGAATATTTTGAAGGTTATCTGCTATAAAAAGCCAGAAGAGGAAAATCTGCTTCATGTGTTTCTGTTTGATCCTCAGTGACTTTGACACAAAGGCCTCTGCTGTGATGATCACACCTCTGATCAAGTCTCACAGTGTCAGCTTTGTTTTTATACATATGGATATGTGCTGATAAATGATCAGAATTATAATATTTCCCACTGTCTGCTGTGTGCCGTGACCTTTGACCTGCTAAAGACAGTCAGCTGTGGATTATTCATTGTTGTGTCTGATACTTAGAACTGTGAGGAAGAAGCTACACATCCTATTCATCTCAGCACAACTAAAACATGCTGACTGACCTCAGAGTTTCAAGTCCACATCCTGGACTCTCCAGGAAACCACACAGATGCTTCACTCCTGGATCCTGCAGGTTGTTATTGTTACTCAGGTCCAGCTCTCTCAGATGGGAGGGGTTGGACTTCAGTGCTGCTGCCAGATAATCACAGCTGATCTCTGACAAATCACAGTCCTTCAATCTGAATAAAAAATGAAAGATGTAAGTTTATTAGACAAAGTATGAGCTTGAAATCATTCAGTGTTTCATCATCTGTTCAGAGCTGAAGAAGGTTCAGAATGTAGAAGTTTAGAAAATGGAAACTCCAAACAGCTGAAGCCAACAGGAAGCAGCTTCAAACAAACAAGAGAAAAAAATGAATTTTTCACATTGAAGTCGTACATTTATCATAAAGTTGTCAAGTTTTGCCGTGTGAAATAAAAAAAACTGAACAGGAATCCTCAGAGTTGAACCCTCTGCACAGAGGTTCAGGTTCCTCTTCAGGTCCCAAAGTGCAGAACAACAAGGTTTCAAACAGCTTCGTTCCAGCAGCATCAGCCACAGAAATGCAGAGATAATTCTTTGGATCTCTTGGTTGTGTTGTATGATGCTGTGTTTGCATATCTGGTGTCTGTGTTGCTTTGTGAGGACGGATCATTTACTGCAGCTCCAGATAAACAGAGCTGGACCTGAACCTGGTAGCTTCACTTAGAAGACACTTGTGACGGGAACGTCAGGTCAAAAAAGTGCCCCTCCGACAGCCAAACCCATCTGTTCTCTGATTGGATAGTTACATTTGTGATTGACATGACATTGACCAATCAGATGAAAGGAAGAAAAATAGGGTCAAAATTCGTACTTGTAACTTGCAGGGGTTTTTTTTTGGCTAAGTCCACACACAAATCTTTTTTTTTTTTTTTTTTTTTTTTTTTTTTTTTTTACACACACACAAATCTTTTTTACACATACAAATTTTTTTCACGCACACGCAAATCTTTTTTACACATACAAATCCTGATTTACAAGTACAAAATATTTATGACCACATTTTGAGCCCATACAAATGTTCTGCAGACGAGTCCATGCGCTCACAACAAAGCTCAGTGTGGACGACGCTGTGCGCGCTCCAATGCTGATTGGTTAGAAAGTGGGCGGGAACAGGGAAGAGAGCGACAGCAGTGTTCAGCACAAACACGAAGGATCAAAGAAGAAGAACATGACAAGCTCAGATGGAGGCTGCAGTGGACACTTTTCATTGTTTTAACATTCGCTTTCACATCAGCTTCACCAACAACAGCACAAGCAGAGCAGCCCACTGACTGAGTGGCCGTGACGGCGCCCCCTGGTGACTGTAAACCACTACAACATGTAGACGGCCGTCTGCTGCTCATTTCTTTGCCACCATCACAGGAGCTCTTTATCATGTTCTACACTCTCATTGGTTCTTTGTGTGCTTGTTTTTTACAACAGTAGTCATTGTGATTGTTCAAAGAAGACAGTCAGCTGTGACTAAATGTAGCTCCTACAGCAGTGATTGGAATAACTACTGAAGCTAATCCAGTATCAAAGCTCAGGAATCAGCAGCTCCCACCTCGTTTTCTTTGAACAACTATTTTTAGCTGCTGTGTTTTTGTGTTTCTGCGGACCTCAGACATCCTGCTGCTCTGGAGAACTGAAGCTCTAAAGGCTTCAGCCTTTATCTCCAAGAAACAAAGCTGATCATGGAGACCCAGCAGGTCAGCTGATCTGTGGACAGCACCAGCATCTTTAAGTAAGTCTGAGAGGTGAGCAGTCTTTGGAAGCCTTTACTGTCTGATAGTCTCAGAGCAGGATTTGGATCATTATTTGGCTTTTCTTCTATTATTATGTTTAGTTTCTGCTTCACAGATATTCTCTGAGATGTTCTCTGAAATGTTTCCCACTGTTGGACAAACTTTCACAGTTTCTTCATAAAGGAGATCTCCTGTGCAGTCCATCTGTGATAATATGTTAAACACTGAATTATGATTCATATCTGAATGTACTGACTGTTAATTATTGATGAGAACATAATCAGTAAATATAAATATGTTTGAGTTTGGCTTTGATGAATCAGAATAAAAGTAATAAAATAATGATTTTAGAGACAGGCCGAACTCAGGCCAGCTGACAGCCTGTGTACAAACAGACTTCAGCCATATGAGAGTGAGTGTGAGTGAATGAGAGCACACACAGGACACTCTGATCTCTGAATGTGTGTGACGCAGTGAAAAAGAGGATTGTACTGGATATACTGTGACTGACAAACAGAGTTTAAAGAGAAAGGTGTTTGGATTCAAATGGATTATGCTAAAGTGAACGTGCTAATGAAATCTGAACTGACTGAAATGTGAAGTGAAGGTAATTCAGATGTAAAAGAGAGAAACTGATAATAAGGTGGGGCTGGAGATCAGTGAAGGGCATGTAAACACCTGATTGGTTGAGTAGATATCAGATCGACAGTTTCACAGTTTTCCCTGTGGATTATAACTTTAAGAAGATGTGACATTCATCAAGGAATCCTGCTCTCCGGATTATTTCCATGAACACTGATCTGGATCACATCTACAGTGCTGGAAGTGCCCGTCTCACCACCAACCTCTCTGTGCACATTCACTTTTCAACCCTTTGTGAGACACTAAAGGTGTAAATCTGAGTATTTATCTATGTTAGTGCGAACACCTCTAATAGGTTGGTTTAGTCTTTCCAAGTCATATCTTCCCTTAGATCTGCGGTCCAGGCTCCTAAAATCATCCTAGTTTAACAAACACTACAATCTAGAGGAGAGCTGCACGAACAGGTGTGACTGATGAGATCTGACCTGCAAGGATACTCATGTTTATGTATATCAGGACAAGCAGGGAAGACCTGGACATGAACTCTGTCAGGCTGCCTGAGTCCTCTCACCCACATCAGCTCATCAACTCTAAACAGGAATGAGCAGCTCATTTCAAAATAAAAGGTTGGAATTGTAAAGAAAACAAACAGAGCTCATAAACTGAAACTGATTTCATTTTTTCAGCTGGAACATTTTAGTTGTTCCTTTTTCAATACATACATAATTATATTTACAGTAAGTCTTATCAATCCCCTTTTCCCTGCCAGTCACCGCCAATGTTCCCTCTAAAGTTTCATGAGTCTCAGCGAACACAAACTCCCTGAGCGTCCCTTGGACCACTGTGAGCAACAGCAGACGTGTGCACTGTGGTCACGCCAGCATCTTATCCATCCAAGTTACATGGTTTATTAAAGTAATCAAATTACGGCATTTACATTTATGTTAGACTACTTTTAATTAACTGCTTTAGCCCACTTACAATGAAAATTAAAAACAACCTTGTTCATGACCTGTAGCATGTTAACACTATATGAAGTAAAAATAACTTGAACTCCAATTTTGAAAACACAACTTTATTTTTTCTATTCTTATAAAGCTCTGACTTGTATTATGAGTCTGTGGTCTGGGAGAGAGTCTGTAACTCTGTCTGCAAAATACAGGATATAATGACCAATGTTGGGCAGTTAATTATATAGTTACTTCTTCAAAAAAGTAACTGAGTTTTGCAAACAACAAAGTTTGTTGCAATAAATACTGAATACTATCGTTGTTATAAAAAAACGATAGTATTCAGGAAGAAAACCAAACATTGCAGATATTTTATCATAACTCTGGTTTTACGTGGCCGATCAACACAACTTAAAAACTTGTATAAAGTCCACACTTTGTCCATCAACATGCAGCTACCAACCCAAATGGTGAGGTGGTGGTTAGTTCTTACTGTTGTTTCTGATCCCCTACATTATCCTACATTCAAATATATTCTCCAGCTACAATAGTGTTTGTGTTCCTAAAAGGATTTCATGAATGTGTTGTTGTTCATGTCACATCTGTATGAAACAAAGAGGAAGTGAGGTTTATCCTTCATGATCACAAACTGTTCCAGCATGTAAACCTGAGATCTGTGTGGAGCAGCTGACCTGTACGATGTGCTCAACACAAACAGTATTTACCATCAGTTACTGTGTGACTGAACCACGTGGGTGTATGAAACATCGCTTTCAGTTTTAATAGCACATGGCAACATTCAGACGTGAATCTATACAGTAACACTTTGATTTGTTACAGTGAGGAGACTGTTGAAGGAACGATGAGGGGAAACTGTAACAGCAGCAACAGAAACCAGGAGACAAAGCTGAGGTCTGGGTTCCTCTATGCTACACACAGCCTCCTGCTCCTGGACTTTAGTAAACACATAAATATCTCCAAGTACACTTACTTTAGAAACTCTATTAAACTCATTACAAGTTTACTTCAGCTTTAAATTACTCACAACATCAGCACACATGAGTAAACAAAGTAACTCACAGCTACTGTTCAAGTTTAGTCATCTTTAATACAAATATACCTCATTATTATGAATCTCACAGCTACCTGCTCATTGAACTGAACTATAATTCTGTTTGACCATTAAAACAAAATATGTGACTGTAAAAAAATGTTCAGACAGTAATTAAGAATCTCCTAAGCAATCCAAAGACAAAGAAAAGTTCACCTGCCAATTCTATAAAGCTTGGTTGTTTATACAATAATATCATTTAATGATATGTTTGGATCCTGACCTGAGAGTTTCCAGTGTACAATGTGGACTCTGCAGTGCAGCAGACAGAAGCTGAAGGACCTGGATGATTGTAGCTCAGGTCCAGCTCTCTCAGATGGGAGGGGTTGGAGCTCAGAGCTGAGGCCAGAGAAGTACTGCTATCCTCTGTGATCAGACAGCCTGACAGACTGCAGACACACAAAACAACAATCTATCTGTCAACAATCGTTTTCTCTTTGTCACAATAACATCTATCCATTTACATCCATTCAATGTAACTTTATTTATAAGTGACAATTCCCAAAGGACAACAACAGTCATCTGAAGCTGTTTAACAGTGTAAGGTAACCGCCTCCAATATTAGAGAGAAAGCCCCAAACATCAGACAATTGTGGAGATACAGAAATTCTTTTATTGCTGCCATATAATCTGCATCATTATAACTGCATTAATAATGTTCTTTACAGCATTATTCCATCTAATAATATTTCTCACAGTATTGATATTGCATTAAAGTTGTCTATTGAACATGTTCATTTGAGGATCCTTCCATTATGTTAACTTTTATTACAAGTACGGTCAGAAGTATTTCATACACATTGCATATTTGTGCTCATTTTGAGTTGATGTTCGGTTCATTAAGGGTCTTAAGCTTCACTGGCGTGACTGTCCAGGTGATCCATGCTGAGGGAAACTAGAACAGGATGATTGCATGGATGCTTACAATACATATAACACATATAATCTAGGAATGTGTCAGGCCTGAGGCCTTAACTCATTTGGTGTCTCACTATATTTACTCTACTTGGCAACAGATGACCAGAGTCAATAATTAGCCCCAGAGACCCTGAGGGCTTGAAGTTTATTACCTTGTATGGAAGGTGTTACAGAAAAGAGAAGTTCTGTGTCTGTTTATAGCCATTAAAGATGTACAAGATGTACCATTAACTGTGACTAATGTCTGGAACCTATTTTAATCTGACTATTTTTATTGATGCCATGGGGGGGGGGGCGTATACCCCACTGCTTTGTAAGTGTCCACAACATGTATTTTTGTCAGAAGACATAGGCTGATGTTTTCTCCTGTGTGTTAATAAACTCATCGTTTGATTGCATTTCTCTGGGGCCTCCGTGGTTTGTCTCACTGCTCTACATTGATAGATTTCGCGACACAATCCACTGTGAGCAGCACTTGGCGATGGTGGGAAGAAGAACTCCCTTTGACACAAAGATCCTCCCAGTGAAAACAGGCTCCAGGAGGAGCATCTACCATGACTGGTTGCAGGGTGAGGGGAAAGAGAAGAGATGAGCTCAGAGAGACAAGAACAAAACAGAGAGACAAAAGTTAAGGACACGTAGTAGTGACATATAAAAGCATCAGGAGTGAAAAGAGGGGAGAAGAAAGCAGAGCATCATGGGAAGTCCACCAACAGCCTGAGCCTATAGCAGCATAACTAAGGGATGGTTCAGGGTCACCTGATCCAGCTCGAACTATAAGCTTTATCAAAAAGGAAAGTTTGAAGCTGATCTTCAAAGTAGAGAGGGTGTCTGTCTCCTGAACTCAAACTGGGAGCTGCTTCCACACCCAGTCCAACATAGCCAGGCTGAGTCGTTAGATTAGTCCAACGTAAAGTCAGAAAGTCATTATTTATGTCTCATTTTAGTGCAAATGTAGAAAAACTGTCCAAAAGTTATTTCTAAATCTGATATTAAACAGTTTAAATGGTGAAAAAAGCTGTAAAGAAAACAGAAAGAGTCAATAAAAGCCTCTTTAGAGGGTCACCAGTTTAAAACTCAGACATTTAAACTGGTGATTCTCCTTCTCTGCTCCATTTCCTCTCTAGACTTCCTGTTCCTAGGAGGGATTTGATTGGCTGAATGTCCTTTTAGCCTTTCTTTAGTTCTTTGGGTGCTAAGCAAAGAGGAAAACACACGAGTCATGTGACGTGACATAAGGAGCGCTCTGATTGGTTGGGATTGACAAACTATGGTGCTGTTTGCAAGCTTCGCTTTGCAGAGGCAAGAAAATCTCTTAGATAGGGATGAGATGCTCCACAGTGACGTTTCCACACTTTGGAGCTTCTGAAGTGCAGATGTTTGGAAACGCTGCTCCAACGTCTGGTTCAAACACTCAGATCACGTGACCTCAGCTGCCACAGGTGGCATACCTGCGGCTTCCAGGCATTGCCAGTCTCGGGAATTCCCATTTTTCATCGACTGGTCTTTTTGACCCTTTTAATGGCTGAATGATGCTTTTATATTACTGCTTCAGTTTATTCCACACACATTCAGTCCTATCAGCAGAGAGAGAGCCACACACTGTCTGTAACATCATTAGAAGATCTCAGTAAAAACAGTAAAAACTGCTTCAAGGACTAAATCAAACAGGCACCAGGGGCCTGTTCTTCGTACCTCGCTAAGTAAGTTAGCTGGATTTGATTGTTGACGATTTCGCGTGATCCTGGATCGTTCAGTTCCCCGAAGCTCATCCGGGACTTGCTGTCATAGCAACAGATCCGTAAGCGTAAACCTGCTCGGGAGCAGGTTTACTTTATGTAAACAGGATTAGATCGCGGCCACGCAGGTATGTCCGCTTCATTTATACGAAAGCAACAGCGATATTCCACCACTGTTTCACCATAAATAAATAACATCAATGTAACTAAAGATAATGCAGCACTTGATCCTTTTATTGATTTCACACAGATACATACAGGTCATTCCCTAAAAAAGGGAAATGTACTATTAACATTCTATTACATGTATGTGATTATTACAGATGTAATTCATATTTCAGAGTAGTAATTGTAAATTACTTCGTGTAATCAAGATGAGAGACCACGGCTATAAAAGCGAAGGTGGATTTGGGAAGTCTGTCGCAGCCATGTCCTGTCCGTATACGCGAGCAACCCATTGCGGAAGGTGCAAGATTGATAAGGAGAGTCCTCAGAATTCAGTGTATATTGCGGGATAGACAGGATCCTTTAGCTCAGCGCGACAGTGTGCTCATAGAGAGATATCGATTTTCCCGTGAGGGTATTATTCACTTAACCAACTTGTTGACGAGGGGGTGCAGGACCACCACCTGTCTTTTTTTTGCTCTGCCCTTTTCTTGGTTGCTGTTATGAACAAACAAACAGATTATTTCAGGGTCTCTTTCCAAGAGACGACAAGCAATATAAGTGATAAATATTACCATTCTGTAGAATATTCTTATATTTCACTTTTACTTGTTCCCATGTTCTAGTGGGTCCTGTTGTGGCTCTAATGTGAAAGGGGATATAATATAACATATTATAATATAATATAGTGTAATATAATATTGGATAATATAGTGTGAAATGATAAATCTACCCTACCGCCTACTGGTGTTGGCCAGAGGGGCCGATGGCGCGATATGGCAGCCTGGCTTCTGTCAGTCTGCCCCAGGGCAGCTGTGGCTACAACTGTAGCTGCCTCCACCAGTGTGTGAATGTGAGAGTGACTGAATAGTGGTATCGTAAAGCACTTTGGGTGCCTTGGAAAGCGCTATATCAATCCACTCCATTATTATTGTTATTATTAAATTACTTACGAGTTTAATTTGTCAGCAACTTCCTGCCAGCCCTCTCTCCTTGCTTTTGCAGCCTTTGCAGTGTTCCCTTGCGTTCTGATTAAACTCTGAAACTCCTGAAATCCCTCACTCAAGAGTTCTTGCTCTGCTGCCGGAAAATACCGAGCGCGCTCCTTCGACATTTTCGCCGACCAATCAAAGGGTTGCCGATCAATGTTTCTACTATCGACGCGTAGCCCCTTTTACGACACCCGGTGATCTCACATTACTTCATCCAGCTGTACTAATCGTCAACAACAGGTGTGTTCGGAGAACCGGAACAGCGAGCTCACGGTTAGCGCGATGATTTGGTCTTGGATGTGTCATTTGATCTTGGATGTAGTAAGCGAGGTACGAAGAACAGGCCCCAGTTTTCAGCTCTGTCTCCGCTCTACTTTTTTCTACTTACAACAGAAAATAGGATGTACTGCATTCAGGGATATCATCCTCACTGTCAGCTGTTACTCACAGACTGTGTGTAGAAATACAGAAAATACTGATCCTATAAAAAGGAAAGCTAGAAAAACACATTGATTCCAGGCTCTATTTTCCTTTTTGAGTCTGTCAAATCCAACAGGACTTGTGCAGGTTCACTATGAGCCAAACTCCAGACTGACAGTGAAACATCAGGCCAGTGTTAGAAGGTAAAGTTCAGGAAAGTTTTTTAATGGTTCAGAAGATGTTCAGCTGAGGACGACTTAAAGATGTGCGTGAAATGGAGGCTTCTGATTGGTCAGAATGAGCCTGTGAAAATGGGACAAACTTTGTATAAAGAAAGAAAACACATTTAATCTTTTCATGGAAATGTATCTTTTTCAAAGTGATTCCAAATCAAAGCTAACGCCACGCCAGCTTGTAACTTTGATTGACAGTGTGTAGAACTGATGACACAAACTCCCAGAAAACCTCAAAGTCAACATAACGCATCCAAAGCTTCACGGCTGGGAGCAAAACATGAGGCCAACAAACAGCTGTAAACCTGTGTGCCTATTACAGTAAACACAGCAGTCTGTTATGTTTGACTAAACTGATGTATTGTGTGTCTGTAGTTGTGTTGTGAACTGTGCTGGGCTCGTCTGTGCCCCCGTTTCACAGAACAGCATCTTCAAGATGGCACAAATGCTTCCAGTGTTTCAGTTTGACGAAGCCTGGCTTTGCCCATCGCTGCTTTTAAAACAGTGTTTGTGCTGCCAAGGACATCTTGTATTGGTCTCATGTCATGAATGGGAGTGTTTCAGGAGGCAGACTGAACCTTTGATGAGCTTGGTGTCTTAAACTGAGGAATGAAAGGACACGAGGAACAAACTAAAGAGAATCTAAAAGAGGCCGGCAGCACATGAGGAGGAGAAACTGACACTGACATAAAGACTGAGGGAAGGACAGAGCCATCTATACAGCTGAGGTCAACACAGGAGGGTCATGTGACACAGCTGAAACTCATCCAGACAACGTCTGACACCAGAGACCATACTTACCAAAATAAAACAGGTTATAATGAACAAAAATGAGTGGAACAGCGGAGTGAACTGAGCAGCAGGAGGGAGGGCGTTTCTCCAAAACATGTGTCCATCAAAATTATGGACAGTCGTGTATATTAAGTAGACTTGTTCAGATTTGTCCAACACTTTTCTCTGTCAGTGTTTCACAGAATATCATCAAAGAGTCATGATAGTGACCATTAGTGTCACTGTGGAGATGCTTATTCCAGCATCACTGACCTCATGGTTCCAGTTTCCATCACTAAGGACTACATGTAGTGATCCTGCTGTTAGCCATGTTAGCATGTTAGCTCCAACAGGTGGTCAGTGTGAGAGCGGTGATATCAGTGACATCTAAACAAGGAAGGAAGAGACTGTTGAAGGCAGCGAGCTGTGACTGCTGTGAACAGTGTTCTCACACTATTTTCTCCCTGTGTCAACATACATGAGGCTGCTTCAGCTGCAACACACCACAAACACCTTTATACAACTAAATATACTCAGAGCGCACTGCTGTGGTTGCTGTGGTAACCATCCATATATCCAGCTGTTTGGGGCCGAGTCTGCTTCCTCATCCTAGGGAAAAACCCTCAAAGTTTAATGTGTTTTTGACTTGAAGCTTTTTGTGATTTGGTTTTATTTGTTGTTCTACACACACAATAATGAAGAGCACATGTTTATAGTGGCACATTCAGACCAATGACAACAGTCCATTCACACTGACCTCCTTCCAGCAACTTTTAGGACAGTCAATAGCAATTTTCCTTACTGAGGAGTTGGCAACATTGCCAGGAGCAGTGGGTGAATGGCAGCATCACCATGAAGGATTAGAATAAAAATACATCATCATCCACAAAGAAAACCAGTCTGAGTGTCTGATGCTCTCGTTATAAAACCGCAGTCGCAGCTTGTGGCTACATTTAGCTGGTTTGCTAGTTAGCTGGTCTGCTAGTTAGCTGGCTTGCTAGTTAGCTGGTCTGCTAGTTAGCTGGCTTGCTAGTTAGCTGGTTTGTTCGTTAGCATGGAGCTAACCTAACTCACTAGAACATTTGATGCTAAACTGTCTAAACTGTGTGAACAGCTTTCATTGCTGCTCTGTGTTACTCTCCAGCCTCTCTTTAACTCAGTCCTCTCAGTTTTTTCCTCGTTACAAACTAGAAAACCTTCTTTGTCAGCTTTTCCACACCCGAGCTGTGGCTAAGGTGCTACCAGCATGCAGGCTCGGTCTGTGTCACTCAATAGTTACACTCCTCACCCAGACTAACACCACTCCACAAATTCACCACTAGGAGGCGCTAAAAGACCACATACAGTGAGATCATCACTAAATGTCTGCTGTGTCTGACGTAGGGTTGCCAACCGTCCCTTGAATAACGGAATCGTCCCGTATTTAGAAAGAAAAGTACACGTCAGTGGCGCGGCTGCCCCTCTGTTGGTCTTCCTTGGTCTCTTGTGTTCTGGGGGCCTCTGGATGTCTGGAGTTTTGATCTCCTCCACACCTGCTTCATGCCCTGGAGGACGGGGCTGTGCCCCCCCCACACCCTCTAGCAGATCATTACATGAAGGAACCTTTTAAAAAAACAAGCGCGTCCATGCTCACAGGTGTACACACGGGTGATCACACCCACAAACTACACCCTTTTTGGCTCCTACCTCAAAGCACACTGTGTTCTGTTGATCTTATGTGCTGCACAATAATGTTTAACATTTAGTATTTACTGTCATATTCCCATATATCATTGTGATGTTGTTTATTCTATTACTCTTGTTCTCTTCTGCTTGTTTTCTTTTTTCTTTCTCAGCAGGTGATCCAGGTGATCGATAGATGCATTTTTTTTTCCCCTGCCCATTCTGTTGGTTTTTGTTTTTTGCCCTTCTCCCCCGTCCCTCTTCTCAGCTGTTTCTCTTTCCCTCTTTCTTTCTCCCCTTCTTTCCCCCAGTCAAGTCTGTCCCGTATTCAGCAAGTGAAAATAAAATAAACAATAAAAGGTGAATCAAATGGACCATTATGGCAAGGCTGGGATGGTCAATTTGGTAAAGTAAATCCGTTGGGCATCTTTCTTTGCCTTTAGACAACAATTCTGATGCAAAAGAGCCAAACGGGACAGGCAAAATAAATAAATAAATAAATAAAAAGTACACGTCCCGTATTGATCTCCAAAGGGACGCACTTTGTCCTGTAATACAGAGAGAATCAAAAGTAGTCTATAAATGTTAATGGAATTAACGCTTTGTTTGAAAACATAATTCCCAGCCCCTCTCCTGCTTTGTGACCAATGACCTTACGCACGAGTATGACAATTCAGATTACCACTTATCTCATTGGTAGAGGAAAGGTCGCTCGCTGAGAAAATACCAGAAGACAACAGATGACCACAAAAAGAAGCATGGCCAACAGGGAAACAAACGCCGACACTGCGGTGCAAGTCTCGGACGACAGTACACCTTCGACCAGCAATGTTTGTACCCCACCGAGAAAGAAAAAAAAAGGCTGCATAAGTGCAGGGAGGAATGGGAAAATGAAAACACCTCGCTGGAAAAAGTGCGCGATAACACCTATAAAGCGCACTGCACTGTGTGCCGTCGCACTTTTTTCATAGGCCATGGTGGACTGGCAGCATGCTTCTAGTGGTGGGCACATGAGTGGCATGAAAGCTCAGGGAACCCTTAACCAATTTGTTGTTCACCAGGCCATGGCAGCAGAAGATATGGTATGTAGACATTGTTGTTGTTTTTAAACCCTCTGGTTAAGGTTAATGTGAGCATGTGCAGTGAATATCAACTCTATGTGGCCAGAAGTGTGATAATATAATTTATTTTGTGTAATAAACAACTGCAAGGATAGATGATTACAACGAATAGATGACTAATACATAAAAGTAATACATAGATTAATAATGATGATGAGTTATGATGCGTAATCATGGGAACAAGCAGGTTTACAAACACGAGCAGCTGATTAGCATTAGAAAAGCTGAAATAATACCTCAACTGAAGCCAGCTGCACTAAATGCACTTTATGTGGACTGTTATAAGAATGTTTTTCTTTCTATTGTTTTCTATAAATTTATATAATTTTAAGTTAAGCAGGACAGAGTTCTTTTAAAGAAAGATTAACTTATATTCTTTAAAGTTAAGCATGACAGGCTTCTGTTTAAGAAAGAGACCTGTTTTATTGTGTTAATGTTGTCATTTTGCGCTACAAATAAATGGCTAAATGATCATTTGTTTCCCATGTGTTCATATCACAAAGAATATGCATCATTAAATCAACTTCAAGTCAAATGGTTAAAAAAATAATTTCACACACACAAAAAAGAGCTAAAAAATTCACCACACTTGGAAGGGTGGAGACAACTGGGTCGCCCGGCCCTGGCCACGAGGTGTCCCAGGAAGTTGGCAACCCTAGTCTGACGGTGACTTGGGTTTTTACTAACTGGCTACATGAGCATGATTAGCTGCGGTTCTATCTTTGTAAAAGAGACTCAGCAGCAGATTAGAACCAAACAGAAACATTTCTACTTTTTCTGCAGCACCAGCTGGATGCATGGAGCCTAAACTCCAGTGACAATGAGACACATACAGTGTGACTGCTGTGACTTTACAGCTGGGCCTCATTCACATTGGACTGTGGGAGGAAGCAGAGTATCTGAAGACAACCCACACACACTATCACCCTTATTTAGAGAAGTATAATGAATTAGCTGATAAAGTAATAAATTATTTGATATTTCAATGAAAATACTTTTTAACAATTGTTTAGAAGTCAACAATAATAGTTAAATAAAAAGAAGCGTCAAATCAATAAACACGCAATAAAACCTTGTACAGCTGAAACTCATGTAGACAATGTCAGGGGAGGAAGTAAAACTAAACCTTTGACACCAGAGATGAAAACTACCAAAATAAAACAGGAAGTTAATAACAACCATGAGTGGAACACCTGAGTGAACCTAGTAAAGGGAGAATACATCATCATCCACAAAGAAAACCAGTCGCAGCTTGTGGCTGCAGTTAGCTGATTTGCTACTCAGCTTGGAGTTAACTCAGTAGAACATAGAATGCTAAACTGTCTAAACCAGGGGTGTCAAACATATGGCCCGTCGGCCAAATTCAGCCCCTGAGATAATTTCATATATCAGTTATTAAAGAATTTTCAGGGTTGCTGATATTCCATGGCAGCAGGGCTGGGACTTTATTCTGATGGACACATCATGTGGCCAATCACATTAAGAGACAGCCTGGGATCATGCCACTATTTAAAGAAAGGGATGGGGGCAAACGTTCAGAAGAAAGCAAGCCTAGTGGTACAGGCCTGGTACACACAGACACAGGTTTAAATTCAAGCGCGTCAGGAAAAAGTGAAAGCATAAAATGAGCAGCATCTGGCTGAATTTCAGTGATATTGGAGACGGCAAAGCTGAGTGCAGAATTTATAAATTAGAAGCTGAATAAAGTGATACCCATTTTCCATTGTGAAGGACAAAAGGTTTCAAACTTGTCCAGGCCTTAAGGTCATGTCCGTTCTCTTCTTAGTGGTAGTAAATGTATAAAATTAAGACTAATGAAAACACTGAATTAAAATTGCTTCCTTTAAAAACACCAAGCTTACAGTTCAGTTTTGAATACTACATATATAAACTATATATAACAAAGTGCCTTTGAATGGCAAGGATGCAGAAATGTCTGTATGTAGCACAGAGCCAGTGCTCACGGTCTGAATGAGTGTCACAGACCTGAATGTGCATTTAAAGAAATTTATAATTAAATTTCTAATTATGATCTTCAGCACCCAACACCATGACTATGTACATATTGTCGGGTGTAAGAATATTTGTGTTGTGTTCTGTGGATTCAACTCTGCAAACTCATCAGTAATTTCATCAGCAAGTTTCTACTTAGACAGCAATAAAACAGAAAGCAGTTCCCAGGAACTACTTCTTGTTTTAGAATCTTTCAACATAAGAGTACTTTGCACATCAGAACACCCCCATATCTCCTCTTATTAAAGGATTACCTTATTATTAATTTGCTAATTCTGCCAGTTGATTACAAAATGCTTGATCTCACCTGAGAGTTTCCAGTTTGCAGTGTGGACTCTTCAGTCCTTCAGACAGAAACTTCACGCCTAAATCCTGCAGGTTATTGTTACTTAGGTCAAGCTCTCTCAGATTAGAGGACTGAGAGCTGAGACCTGAGGACAGAGCTTCACAACTTCTCTCTGACAGGTTACAGAGACTCAGTCTGAAAAATAACAGAAAAACAATTTAAAAAAACTCACTTTTGATCAAGTGTAATGAGATTACATAACATTTAGCAATATTCCATTCTCTTTTTGTCAAGAAAGTAACGAGCAACATGTGGAAACAATCAGAGAGAGAACAGAGAACAGAGCAGTAAAAGATCAGTGGATAGTTCAATAGGCTTTTGGTATCAACAAAACGTGCCAAATTTCTTTATTTTGTCATCGTTTAAGAAGAGTTCATGATTAAAACTCAGATAACAACTCAAGGCCAGGTCTGGGTGTAACTTTGATGACAGTTACACCCAGAAAAATTTCAGAAATGCCGACAGGTATTCAGTATTGAACAAAATGAGTACTGATTATCACTTAACAGTTGTATACACTTTTCAGACACCAGCACTCATAACTGTGGTTTTGGGGGTTATTTTGTTAGTGGTTTTAGTTGATCACACCTGCTTTTTGTCAACGAGCATATGAATACAAATGTACTTACAGAGCTTTGTTGGAGGCTTTGACCACTGGCAGCATCCTCAGAAGAGCCTCCTCTGAAGCAGAGTATTTCTTCAGGTCAAACACATCCAGATCTTCTTCTGATGACAGTAAGATGAAGACCAGAGCTGACCACTGAGCAGGAGACAGTTTATCTGTGGAGAGACTTCCTGATCTCAGGGACTGTTGGATCTCCTCCACTAGAGAACGATCATTCAGTTCATTCAGACAGTGGAACAGATTGATGCTTTTCTCTGCAGACAGATTCTTACTGAGCTTCTTCTTGATGTACTGAACTGTTTTCTTATTGTACTGTGAGCTACTTCCTGTCTGTGTCAGCAGACCTCGTAGGAGAGTCTGATTGGTCTGCAGTGAAAGACCCAGGAGGAAGCGGAGGAACAAGTCCAGGTGTCCATTTGGACTCTGTAAGGCCTTATCCACAGCACTGTGGTGGAAGGGTTTCTCTACAGATTTTACTTCTTTTTCAGGTTTTTGTTTCCAAAACAATATAGACCATATGGACTTTGTTTGTTGTTGTTCCAGCAGATTGAGTCCAGAGTTGATGAAGGTCAGATGGACATGAAGAGCAGCCAGAAACTCCTGAACACTCAGATGGATGAAGCAGAACACCTTGTCCTGGTACAGTCCTCTCTCCTCTTTAAAGATCTGTGTGAACACTCCTGAGTACACTGAGGCTGCTCTGATATCGATGCCACACTCTGTCAGGTCTGATTCATAGAAGATCAGGTTTCCTTTCTGCAGCTGATCAAAAGCCAGTTTTCCCAGAGACTCCATCATCTTCCTGCTCTCTGGACTCCAGTGTGGATCTGTCTCAGCTCCTCCATCATACTTGACCTTCTTCACTTTGGCCTGAACCACCAGGAAGTGGATGTACATCTCAGTCAGGGTCTTGGGCAGCTGTCCTCCCTCTCTGGTTTCCAGCACATCCTCCAGAACTGTAGCAGTGATCCAGCAGAAGACTGGGATGTGACACATGATGTGGAGGCTTCGTGATGTCTTGATGTGGGAGATGATGCTGCTGGCCTGCTCCTTATCTCTGAATCTCTTCCTGAAGTACTCCTCCTTCTGTGGGTCAGTGAACCCTCTGACCTCTGTCACCATGCCAACACAATCAGGAGGGATCTGATTGGCTGCTGCAGGTCGTGTGGTTATCCAGAGGCGAGCAGAGGGAAGCAGTTTCCCCCTGATGAGGTTTATCAGCAGCACATCCACTGAGGTGGACTTTCTAGGGTCAGTTAGGATTGTAGTTTTGTGGAAGTCCAGAGGAAGTCGACACTCATCCAGACCATCAAAGATGAACACAACCTGGAAGTCTTCAAAGCTGCAGATTCCTGCTTCTTTGGTTTCAGTAAAGAAGTGATGAACAAGTCCCACCAAGCTGAACTTTTCCTCTTTCAGCACATTCAGCTCTCTGAAAGTGAATGGAAATATGAACTGGATGTGCTGGTTGGCTTTGTCTTCAGCCCAGTCCAGGCTGTATTTCTGTGTTAAGACCGTTTTCCCAATGCCAGCCACTCCCTTTGTCAGCACTGTTCTGATTGGTTCGTCTCTGCCAGGTGAGGCTTTAAAGATGTCTTCTTGTCTGATGGTTGTTTCTGGTCTGTCTGGTTTCCTGAATGCTGTTTCAATCTGTCTGACCTCATGTTCATCATTGACCTCTGCAGTCCCTCCCTCTGTGATGTAGAGCTCTGTGTAGATCTGATTCAGGAGGGTTGGGTTTCCTGCTTTAGCGATGCCCTCAAACACACACTGGAACTTCTTCTTCAGCTTAGACTTAAGGTTACGATGACAAACAGCAGCTGGAAGTTCTGAATAATAATAATAAAAATACAACTTTAACAATCATATTTTACAAAATGCTGATGACAATTTCTGACCCACTGAGAAATGACTGAACACACTGGTGTCACAAGTCTCTCATTTATCCAGCAGCTTAAATCTTTAGATAAATCCTCTTACGTCTCTGCAGATGGTCAGCCAGCTCCTCCTGCTTCATTCTCCTCAGGAAGTCCACTGTGATCTTCACAAATGCCTCTCTGCTGTTTCTCCTCTGCTCATCATCCTCCCTCTGAAACTCCAAGCACTGGGGCTTATTTGGATTCAGAGCCTTTTGGATCTTCTTCAGCTCGTTCTTCACAAAAGTGATGATGTTGTCCTCCAGCAGCTGGAACAGAATATTTATGAATGACCCACCACTCTGAACTTTAGTCCACACAACATCCACTTCTTTACCATCAAGGGGCATATCATCCGCGAACTCTTTACCAATTATAGGTTTGACTTTATCTGATTAACTGAGACTTTGTCCACAACTCCATGATCCCAAAACGTTGATGCTGTTCATATGAATGCAGCGATTTCAGTGGGAGAAACATTTCACTGGTGTTCAGAGCTGAACTACCAACAGGTTGATGATCAAAGCCAGAAACTTGGAGATGTTTCAGGTGACTGAGTTGATCGTACAGACAACTGGTCTTAAAGGTTCACTCTGTTTACGCATACAGATCAGTATTTAAGGTTTGACTCTCATCATCCACTGGGGCACAAACTGGGCGTCATCAGGACGCTACAACACAGAACAAACACCATCCCCACAGACACAGCAGCCAGCGAAGCAGAAGAACTTCACATCAAGAAGGTCCTGAGTAAATGTGAACGCTGGTTTGAGGGCGGAGTCAAGGAGGCCATTTATGTGAAAAGGAAAGACCATCTCTGAATGGAGGAGGGGCCTAAGGGTACAACTGTCACCATCTTACATGCTGTGATTGCAGCCATTCCCCAGCTCTCTGTGAACTGGACTCATGACCATTGATCAACAACCATTGATCAATGGTCCTGACAATATGCGTACCAATGATCAATGAACTGACCTCCCAGCCCATTGTTCCTTCAGTGGGCTGGTTTCAGTCATACAAATGTCCTGTTTATGAGATTGAAACCTGCAGTCAGCTGAGACTGAAGAAGTCACCTGATGATGATGAAACGTTTCTCCCACTGAAAACATCCAGATGAACAGAATCAAGCTTTTTGGGATTTACGTACCTGGATGATTGAGCATCAAGACACAACTCTGTGACTTTTCTCAGATGAATAAATCCTCTCCTCCAGCTTTGTTTACATCTACCAGCCCTGTGGCGCTGCCCAGGGACAATAATCTATGTGAGAGGTGGAAAGTCATACAGGTGTCTGCTCCTGCCTTCAGTTATTTTTATCTACTGTGTGTCAACTGGCTGAACCTCCTCCAACTGTCTACTGTCTCCCTAAACTCAACAATGACTTAGTGATCTATCCATTCTCTGACCAAACACATCCTGCTGCAGGAGGTTAACATAGCAGCCAATGATGATCCCACTCACTGTGAACAACACATTTGGACCTGATTTGCTGCTCTGGTTTACACGTGAACTTCCACTGCTGCTGTCACCAACTTGAGAGGCTCTACAGAAAAACTGGACTTGTCCATAAAAATCATAAACTACATTACAAGGACAGCATTGCTCAATCAACTCTAATTACTACTGACATGTTATCTCTTCTAACTAAGGTACAGACACTCAAACTTGCTGCTTTCAGTGAGAAGTCAAATGCCTGAATATGAGCTGGAAGCTGCTGAGAGTCCTCCTCCTTCCCGTGGGGTTTACTTTCTCTACTACTTTCACTATAAACACGCCCCTTTCATGCACCTGCAGAGGGCCACCAGCAGATGGAGCTGTCTTAAACAAATCCACTTGGATAGTTAGCTGTAGATGACTTTATCAGTATGATTGTAGGACTTTGAGTTATTCTTTAGATTTATTTAAACTCTTATATTGTGCACAAGTGTTGAGCGACCCATAATTTCTCTGTACTTTTCATAAGAGCAGCCAGACTTTCAGCTAGTTTTTCTTTGCTCTGCAGGTTTTATGAAGGTGTGTCAAAGTTGTTCTTTGGACATTAGCTGCTTATTAAATCATTTTCAGTCCTCGTACAGGAACATTCTTCAAGCTAAATCCAAGTGTGTTAGACCAGAGTTAACCTGATAGATATGTGTGGGTGTGTAACTCTTAGAAGCTGTTTGGCTGCTTTTTATGGGGGCTGGGTCTTTGGAAAGTGTTTTAGTAACACACCCTGAACTGCACACTTTAACAAACAACATGAGATTTTAACAGTAATGTAAAACTCATGTGATTCACTGTTATTAAGCACAAACACATCTATGGCCCTGTTTCCATTAGTAGCTGCTCAGATCGACTCACCACAGGTCGCCACGACTGGACTGGATCCACTGGTTTCCATTACAGTTGAGGACCACCTAATGTGGTCGTCTCAATACAGCCGAGTGTCAGCTCACATCATTAGTAAGTGCTAATGCTGCTAATTTCCATCATATTTGTCATTTATTGCTCAAAGTTTTTGAAGAAACAGTTATTCAGCTTCATTCCCACTGATCTCGACTACAAACTGTTTCACTTTGGTTTCTGTTTAAAGCCTCGATGTTTAAAACGTTTCCCTGTGATCACATTTGCACCGTCTGATTTCAAAGTTTGTTTCTTTTGGTCATTTAGTCCACAGAGTCCTTGGTGTTCTGAAAGGGACCTATAAATAAATGCATTATTATTAATAATAAAGTAGTTGTTGTACATGTACAGACCATAAATATGGAGTCCAGCTGTGTTTGATGCTGCTGGGCAGACTGACCACTGGGAACCTCTGAGCTCTGCTGCTCCACTCTGTGGAGGAACCATGAAGGATTAGATCAACACAGGATAAAGATCCAGGAGTTTCTGCTCAAATAACTTCATCTGAATCAAGTCTGTCAAGTTTTAAACTCTCAGATTGTGAACATATCAGTAATTTTCAGTCTGTTTTCATGGACGTCCTTTCAGTGGTGATGTCAGGGATGATTTTGAAGAAGCTCATCAAACTGAACCATCAGCAGATCACTGCTCCAAAACCAGAACATGATCCCAGTCTCCCTCCACCACCAGAACACCAGCTTTACTAACGTGGTAGATCAGTGTAGTACAGATCAATAACTGATGAGTCATTTGATCAAAATCACTGAGTGCTTCACGTCTGACCCTCTGATGCTTCTGTAGACATTTTGCATATTTAATGAATGTCTGACAGTTTTACATTCATTCTATGAACACAGTGGAAATGTTGTGTTATAGTCTCCATGTTGTTTCCAGCATCATAAATTCTTAAGTTCAGAAAATTAGATTCTTTCTTCACAGCTGAAAAACAACAACATTTATTCTCTATTGAAATCTGCATCGTCCACTCCAAAGGTCACAATCTGAAGGTAACATCTGGTTTTGTTCCCTGTGGTTAACTCTGAGCATCAGTATGGTGGGATTTATCCACTACATCCACACCACTGTGGTTCAGTGTTGTCCTGATGGAGTAACAGCAGCCAGTATGATCCAGGCTTTAGCTGCTGGGTCTCTGTGTGACCTCTCAGACTGTTTAACAGATCAGACACAAAGAGAATCAGAGCAGCTCTGTTCTTTAAAGACAAACATGAACCCACTCAGGTCACACTTTCCCCACAGATATGAGCATCACTGTCCTCAAACAGCAAATGACCAAGTCGAACATTTGGATCTTTTCTCTTTCATTGTTTTCTTTTTAATGAATCTTTGTAACAATCTGAGGATGTTTCAGGTCATATTTATCCAGGAAACACAAACATGTAAAGGAGTCATCACAGCTCTCTGACCTCGTTGCTCCAGGTTCAGCACTGAAGTTTGGATTGCTACCTTTGGACCGGTCACTCCTCACAGACGGACAGCTGGACCCTGCAGACTGTGACCTCTGACCTCTGCAGACACAAACATGATTAAGATAAGATAAGATAAGATAAGATAAGATAGAACTTTATTAATCCCTCGGGTGGGTTCCTCTGGGAAATTCGATTTCCAAAAAAGCACAGCACCGACAGAAGTTACAGAGTTATACACACACACACACATATATATAAATACAGAGACAATATAAATAAAATATACGAAGGGGATAAATAGAATAAATAGGAATAAAAATAAAAATACAAGTGAATTGCACATTTCAAGTATTGAGTCTATTGCACCGTTGACTATTTACAAAAGTATTGCACAAGGTATTGTACAGTGAGGTGAAGAGGCACTACAGCTTAGCTGTTCCCCCCTCCTTTGTCCCCCTGTCTCCCCTCCCTCTCCCCTCCAGAGAGGAGTTAAACAGTTTGATGGCGTGTGGGACAAAGGAGTTTTTAAGTCTGTTAGTTCTTGTCTTTGGGAGAAGCAACCTGTCACTGAACAGACTCTTCTGGTTGTTTATGGCCGTGTGCAGAGGATGCCCAGCATTGTTCATAATGTCCATCAGTTTCTTTAATGTCCTTTTCTCTGCCACTGTCACCAGAGTGTCCAGCTTCATGCCGACCACAGAGCTAGCCCTCCTGATCAGTTTCTCCAGCCTGGATGAGTCCCTCTTTGCTGTGCTGCTCCCCCAGCACACCACAACATAGAAAAGTACTCCAGCAACCACTGACTGGTAAAACATCCTCAGGAGCTTCCTGCAGATGTTAAAAGACCTCAGCCTCCTGAGGAAGTACAGTCGGCTTTGGGCTTTTTTATACAGGTGCTCTGTGTTGCATGACCAGTCCAGTTTATTGTCCACCCACAGCCCGAGGTACTTGTACGTGTTGACCACCTCCACCTCCTCCCCCTCTATCTGAACCGGCAGTGGACCTTCTCTGGACCTCCCGAAGTCCACAACCAGTTCCTTAGTCTTTGAGGTGTTGAGTTGCAGGTGGTTTGTGTGACTCCATGCGACAAAGTTCCTCACCAGACTTCTGTACTCCTCTTCCTGATCATCCCAGATACACCCCATGATGGCCGTGTCATCTGCAAACTTCTGAATGTGGCATAATTCAGAGTTGTAGCAGAAGTCAGAGGTGTACAGGGTGAAGAGAAGAGGGGACAGCACAGTTCCCTGTGGTGCTCCTGTGCTGCTGACCACTGTGTCAGACGTGATGTCCTTCAGCCTGACGTACTGTGGTCTGTCGGTGAGGTAGTCGGAGATCCAAGCCACCAGGCAGGGGTCCACCTCCATCCTGTTCAGTTTTTCCTGAAGCATACAGGGCCGGATGGTATTAAAGGCACTGGAAAAGTCAAGAAACAGGATCCTGACCGTGCCTTTTCCCCCATCCAGGTGTGAGTGGGCTCTGTGTAGGAGGTACAGGATGGCATCCTCCACTCCGACACCCGCCTTGTATGCAAACTGTAGTGGGTCCTGGGCATGTTGTACCTGTGGTCGGAGGAGGTTGAGGAAGAGCCGCTCTAGAGTCTTCATAAGATGTGACGTCAGTGCCACCGGTCGGAAGTCATTCAGCTCATTGGGCCGGTTCTTTTTGGGGACCGGGACGATGCAGGATGTCTTCCATAGGGCGGGCACTCTCCCCAGTCGCAGACTGAGGTTGAAGACTCGTTGTAGCGGCTCCCCAAGTTCAGCAGCACACGCCTGATTGAAGCAGCTGTGATCACACAGACTGCAGATAATGCAGCTGTTTCCTGTCAGTAACATCCTCTTAGATTAGAGTTCAGCTTTTTACAGGAAAACTGGACAAAACTGATTTTTGTTACAAACTCATTTTCATTTCCTCTCAGCTCACAAACACAGTCAGACAATCAACCAGAGTCAACACTGATTATAATGTCAGTGCAGAATTATTTCTGTTACTCAGTGAGTTCAGCTCTCTGACCTCGTTGCTCCAGGTTCACCACTGAAGAGTGGAGGTTGATGTTTGGACCGGTCACTCCTCACAGACGGACAGCTGGACCCTGCAGACTCTGCTCTGTCCTCCTCTTCCTCCATCATCATCTTCAGTCAGTCTGAGAGGTAAACCACAAACACTCAGTGAGTTCACATTAACAGGAGGAACTGACCTCTGACCTGTCATGTGACCATGAAACCAGGTCAATATGTCTGTAGGTTCAGTCATCCAGGTCATGTGATCTAAGGAGCTTGGAGAGAAAAGAGACGTCTTTAAGTTTCTGGAAGACGTTTCATCAGAGAAGCTTCTTCAGCTCTAAAACCAAACGGTGGAGAGTCCCAGATATTTAAACCTGAGAGGGAAAGAAAGCATGTCGCTGACCCACCACTGATGTTATTTCAAGGAGGAAACTGAGAGCCTTTGCACCAGGAGCACAAACATCAGCTCCAGCAATGATCCACTGATGTGTTTTTATTCCATGTATGAATGTTGTTATTGACAGAGATGACGTTTGTGTGTCAGTGATGCAGTGACTGTTGTTGTTACCTGTACAGGCTGGTTAGACTCTATGAAACAGATCATACAGATCTCTGCATGTTAGAAGAGACTATTAAAGGTCATGAATGAGACAAAGGCAGGGAGGCGTCCTTTACAGCTAAACAGCAGAGTGAGAGAACAGCCAGCACCTCTACATTTATCACATTATACAGCACATGTATGATACTGACAGGGATGAGAAGAATTTAGTGATTCTGATCCCATCATTGATATTACTTATTGATTCTCAGTAGCTCTGCTCTGACAGTCACCACCATCACTGAGCAGCATATCAAAGACATTTGTGCACATTAACTGCATGTTGTGGCTCAAATGTTTGTGCATGTTGGAGGCATTTCCTCTTTGTTGTGATCAGTGTTGGTCATTACTCAAAACAGTCATTATTACACATATTACACAGAACACTTTAATTAAAAGTAATGGAGTACGTTACTTCATTACTCCTCATAACATTACTTTGATGTTAAAATGAACAAATGAGCATGTAACAACATAAAGCTGAGTTACAGCCCCACACACCAACACAGATCCTGATGAGGTCACGTGATGTTTCTCTGAGTGTTTATGAACACAAATCAAAGATGAAACAGCACAAAGACACTTCAAAGTGATTCTACTGTAGAAACATGAACAGGTAGAAACCTGCAGCCTGACTGCTCATCACTTTGTTACCTGTTCAAGTTCAGCAGCAGCAGCTCACTTTATCACGGTGCTGGTCTGGGGTCAGTGTTTACTCAGCTTTAACTAGTGATGTGACGTTCTGTATCGAGGCTTCGAAGCGTGTGTCGAGTAATGGAGGGGGCGTTTCCGCGAAGCGCGTATCCAGGCTTGCTTCATTTATGGGAGGAGCTGAAAATGATGACGTCCGAAGCCTCGCTGCCCGGCTGTACCACGTGACTGGTTCAGGAAGCGGTTCGAACTTTGCCGCGAGCTATGACAGCGATATAAACCCCTCAGACAAAATGTGGGCGTTTGATGGAGAGTTGCGGTTAGTGAGAGTTAGAGACAGTTTAGAAAAAAAAATCGCCTACGACCTGCCACAGTGGAGAAACTGTTTCTTTTTAACAAAAACCAATGATGTGTCCCCTAAACACTAATCACTGTCCTTGCCTCAATGTTACAAAAGCACAACCACTGTCCACACCTCACCTCACAGTATATGATCATTTCCATTTTAGGCATTTCCAAATAATCATGTTCCATACTGCCAGTATAAATATACACAGTACACTGCATCACTACAATATAGATGTTTTACACACTCCTTTTGTTGTTGACATTTACAGGCTGTGTGCAAAAAGGCCACACTCTTCAAATTCATGCCAACTAATATTTTTACGTCCAGTAGGTGTCCTACTAGAGCAAATGAAGCTTCAAGAAGCTTCGCGTTGGGGTGAACCAATTGGATGAAAAGCTTCAGTGCTTCATGAGGCTTCATCTGCCCATCACTAGCTTTAACCTCACTCTGGGTTCTTGGCTAGCCTAGCTTTAGCTTAGCGTTAGCATGCTGTGTGCTAGCTTAGCGTCAGAGCTCTGCAGGTGTCTCGTGTGTAAATATTAATCACAGTGAGAGTAAAGGAGGTAAAGGGCTGTGACGTCATCACGTACGCTGCGTCCTCTGTGGGCTCTGACTGAACTCAAAGTACAAACTACAAGTACACAAACACGAACGTAGCTCAGAGTGGCGGACACACTCGGCCTCGTTGGTCCAGCTGTGAGTCCGTTACCGTGAACTATGGAGCGGCAGATTTGTGCTGAACTAAGCTGCACACAGCTGATGTTAGCCAGGAAACATTACACACTGACTTTAATGGAGAGACCGGAAATACAAACACACACAGTTTGTTGTGTGAAGAAATCAAACACGAGCTGAACAAACAGTAAAGTTCCTAAAGACAAACTGTTAAAGGAGGAAACGAAGCAAACTTACAGTTTCTTCACACACCAACAACAAGCTCCACTCCACGAAGTTCAGGAAGTGAAAGAAAACTTTGAGCAGGAAGGAAACACCCAAAGAGACGTTTGAGGACAATCAGGAGCATTGGAACACTGTGCAGCGTTCAGGTGCACCTCGGAAACTCCAAACCTCTGGCAGGCTGTGATTTATTTCTGCTGGTTTTCCTGTTTGAAGCACAAACATCCGTCATCACTTTGTTGTTCTTCTTCCTGCAGCGTTTAAATATTTCAGCACTGAACTGATGTTTCTTCAAAGCTCATTTCAACCTGTTGAAGTCATGAATGAAAGTGCAGACTGAGAGTGGATCACATGATGTTTGAGGTGTGTCATGTGACATGTTCAGTATTGTCACACATGTCTAGATTGTCCCTGATATCATAACTGCTCAAACACTGATGATTATATTTGAAGAATTATTCCTGATGGCAGCAAAGTTTGAATGGAGCTGTCTGTCTGTGCTGATTTGTCGCCCTCTGGAGGTCAAAGCACAAACTGCATGATGTCACTGTAACCACCACAGTGACAGGAAGTGTTTTTATGACTGAAACACTGAAATGATGCTAACGGCTGTCGTTAGGCTCACTGACAGCAGTGCTGATGTGTTCATGTCAAACACTGGCTCAGGTCAGACTCCTTCATCCTTCTCCAGCGTGAGGCCGCCCTCAGACCCACAGGAGCTCTGACCTTTGACCTCCTGACCCTAACCATTTTAGTCTTGTTGCATCTTTAAATGCAAATCCTGTGAAATGGTCAGGGGCGGCTCTAGAGAAATTTTCTTAGGGTGGCAAAATCAAAGCCTTTTTCCCCCCAAACACATATGCAGGTGGTTACATGTGGTTAAAATGATTCAAATGCAGTAAGTATGCACGTTTTTCATATAAATATAGTCTATAACTTAATTATTGTCTGTACCCACATGATTACACACTTTAGTTACATGAAACATGTGAGTTTTGATGTTATGTACTGTACAGCCTGTATATTAAATACATATGTAGCCCAATAAGTATAAACTCCAGAAAGCTACACAACATGGGGCGCTTCATTTACAAACACAAGTCTAACTTAAGTTTCACTGTTTTTGTTAGAAAACTGTCACATTGTTGCAGCTTAAATGACACAAAATGTCAGAAATCTGCACTGTCATGAACAAACATGTAAACCTCATTTTTCATGATTTGTTGGATTCACCCTCTGAGGTCTGAAACACAACCGGACATTTGTGACTCCTTTGAGTTTACGTTTGTATTTCACCCTCAGATTGTTTCATTTTATTTTTTCCTCCTCTTGCTTTGTTTGGTATCTTTTCAGCTCAACTGAATTTAGTTGTTTTTTCACTGACATACTGCATTAGTATTACTATTACTATTAATGTAACTATTACTGATCTGAAATCACACAAAGAACCTAAAATCCTAGCAGTATTTTTTACTGTAAAAAAACCACAGACGTGTTGGGTAAATGTTTATAACTTGAAATGCAAATATAAATTGTACATTTTGTAAACAGATACAACTATTTATCTAAAAATGCAGCCAATACACCTGCTGTTTTTTCATTTTCTACAACCATTTAAAATAGCACTCACCTTCCTTCATTTCCACAGTGTAACATCCACCCACCTGTGTAAAATCAGAAATTCCCATGGTGTTGTTCAAAATGTGCTCTGGCACAATCATAAGCATCGCTTGCTACTGAAAACAAGAAGAAAGCCGTCCTGCTATGGGCTGAACCATTTGTTAATGTGGAGGGGGGGACACTATGGAATATATCCAGTTCTAGCATTTATATTCACTGCTGACTGTAACTACGCTCAAACTGTTAAACTTATTTTAATAAACAACACCGTCATATGCAAAACTGGGGTGGTACTTGGGGTGGCAAGGGATCATTTTAGGGTGGCACTTGCCACCCCATGCCACCCTTCTAGATCCGCCCCTGCTGATGAAGCCAACAGGTTCGCTTCATTTGCAAAAAGCAGATATGAGTTTCTGAGGCCACAGTCTTCTGTGGCAGAAGGGGAATCAGGGGAAGCCCTGGAGGAGTCCACCACCCACCAGAAACAGGTCTGAGCTCTCACTGCAGTTGTAAAGGGGCTACACAGCCCACATGAGGCTGAGGGATGCAGCCTTCTGTCAGACTGTCACTAACACAGAGAAACACCCGTGTACACTCATACTCATGGGCACATACACCAATCAACCTAACCCCACTAACTGCTCGTCTTTGGACTGTGGGAGCCAGAGAACCCAGAGAGGACCCAGACATGGGGAGAGCATGCAAACAGCTTAGATGTTGGATTTGAACCCAGAACCTTCTTGCTGTCAGGAAACAGTGCCAACCACTTTTCCACTGTGCTGCCTGTTTGACTCTGATACACCCATTTTTGAGCTCTTAAAAACAGCCCTCCACACAACAGAGACAAACCATAAAGGACTTTGTGGCTTGTAGCAACCAAAGAAAGTTTAAGGTGCATAATAAAGAGGTTGAAAGGAAAGTAATAAAGGAAACATGTAATTATAACAGTAATGTTGGCTGTGTATCACGTGTGGCATGTCATTGTGGGGCTGGCCTCTGTTGGGATTGAGAATATGTGATGGCGGGGGCAGGGTTGGTTACTGGGGTTTATCCTGATCTCCTGTTTAGTGGAACTGTGCTCCTTTGAATCCACAGCACTAACCTGGCACACACACATAAAATGCATCATTGCTACAGAGCACAGCAGGACTCATTATGAGTGGTGGGGCAGGCTGGATGGTGTTGAGGAGTCGTATCGCAGTGACATTGGCTCCCCTGCTTCACTCTCTCCTGCCCCACTAATGCAACTCACTAATCCCTCTGTCCCCTTTAGGTGGGGCTCACGCTGACAAGATAAAATAAGCTGCAGGACTGGTGGGTGGGGGCTGTGCTGTCAGCCCCCCTGGGTCTGCTCCTCTGTGATCCTCAGTGGGCCAGTATGCCTCTCCTGGTAGCTCCATGGGGGATGGTGTGGTGGGTTGGTGGGTGCCATGGCGACTATGTGCGGACTTCACATTTTTGTCTGCTGTGACAGCTCCTTGATCTGGGCGGGGCCAGTGGGGTGTGGGTAGGTCCTTTGTGGGGCTTTGGACGTTGCCTGAATATTGTCAGGCAGCTGGGTGCTGTGCCTCGACCCTTTCTTCCTTTGCATTTGTGGTTTGGTGCCATAAATGCACAACATAGAAGAGCCACCTCGACGGGACAACACTCAGCGGTTCATCTGTCTCTCTTCCACAGCATGTCTTTATCCTGTCTTCCTTCTCTCACCACAACCAATCACAGCAGATGGCCCCGCCCCTCCCTGAGCCTGGTTCTGCCGGAGGTTTCTTCCTGTTAAAAGGGAGTTTTTTCTTCCCACTGTCGCCAAAGTGCTGCTCATAGGGGGTGTGATATTATTCTGTTATTATATGTTACCTTATATATGTAATCAAAGTAGTTGAATTAGAATACTGCTGTAGATCACATTATACCCTTTAATATAGAGTGTGTGATCTGTATGTAGTTTAGTTCTCATTATACTTTTGAGTTAACAGAACATATTCACATATTAGTTCATTAGATAAATGTGCATCACTCTGTATCCTTGATCTGCTGGGAATGTGTTACACTGTTTTCTTGACATGCTTAATTGTTGAATCATGAAAAGAAGGTTGTAAGCAGGAGACTCTGTGTCTAAAGACAGGGGAGATAGACAGACCACATTCCACACCCCCACCTTACAGAAAGCAGAGAAACAACTGCCGAGGTCATAACTTAGGCGCTGTAACAGAGAAAAAATGTGATGTTTTGGCTTTTACGACTAGCTGGGGGCCACTAGAGACTATAAAAAGCTGAGCAACCCGTCACCATTTTGAGACATGTGCCTGACCCTCTGGTAACATCTCTCCCGTCCGGACGTTCTAATGCTCTTATTGTTGAATTGTATGGAAATAAATGATTGTTGATTGAGCATTTATACACCGAGTATTGTCCTTCCTTCAGCCCAAAGATTCAAAGAACTGCGTGTTTTCAACAACTTGGTGCCGTGTGACCCGGATCTTTGGTGTGCTGAGGAGGTGCAGATTTGACCTTTGGTGAGATCGTGAGGCGAGGTGAACAGAGGACCGGTCCAAAAATAAAAAGGTAAGCACAGCCTGTTGTATTACAAATACCAAATGTGCATATTGGGCTTTCCAAATTAATCTGTTCGCTGAGTCACATGTATTTTCACAGTAAATTTGTCGGTGTCTGGTTTTTGGCGCAAGATACTAACAACATAAGTTGAGGCTGAATTCCAGTGTGTTAAATAAACTGCTTCTACCGAGATACTAATAACATACTACGTTGGACTAGTTGCAGTAATCTGCTTCTACCGAGATACTAATAACATACTACGTTGGTCTAGTTGCAGTAATCTGCTTCTACCGAGATACTAATAACATACTACGTTGGACTAGATGCAGCCACTTTACCTTCCACATTTAATTTTGTCTAATACTGGCTTCTGTAGCAATAATACATTAGAATTTCTTCTGAAGACGCGGCCATTAGTCCAGTACATTGAAGTCGAGGTTTGTTTATTTTGTTTATGGTGTCAGTGACGTCCTGGCTTTTGCCGGCTATGAAATAGAAGTTGATTTAAGGACAAGCAGATGCTGGCTTCACGGTGCAGTTGGACGCTGGCAACGCGAGAGCGAAACACGTCCGTAGGTTTGGTTTATGATACGGCGTGTTCCGGTGGTGCGGCCGTGAAGTGCAGTAGTGGTTGGTGCTAGTTTTAGTACATTTGATAGAGGTTTTGACGGTGGTTTGTGGCGTCAGTCGAGTATAAAGGGCTGCGGCCATAATAGAAAGTAAAAATTTAAGTAAATAGCAACACCTGGTTTATGATGTCTGGTATAACTTCGGGGATGCAAGCATCACTTTTATGATGCGACTTTGCCCCGTGGTGGCGGTCATAATCGCAGAGAAAGGGGTATTTTGGTCTATGGTGCAGTGTGCTTTAAGAAGATCTAATAGTTGAGCTCAGAGGTTTCTGTGTAAAATTCCCGCTGAGGAAAAGTGTTGTGTGTGAGTGTCGAAGCGCGCTCTGGGTGAGAGAGTGTGTGTGAAGCTGCGAGGCGCGCTCTGGGTGCTGTCTTGTGGGTAAAGCGCGCACTGAGTGAGAGTGTGAGTGAGGCGCGCTCTGAGTGTGTTTTTTGTGTGGAGTGTGAAGCGTGAACACAGTGACAGTGACGGTTGATGTGTTTGATTAGGAGGACATTAGAGCAAATACACATTTTAGGATCAAAGGTTGATGCCTAGTGTACCTGTGGAACTTTGCCCTAGGAGTGGCGACCCTCCTGTCCGTGGACGCGTGGCCAGGACCGGCGTTGTCCGGGTGCCGAGGTGGTGACTTGGGGAGGTGAGGGCCCCCGCATAGCTACGGAAATAACACTGGAACGGCCGTGTAATCACGGGTTCACATTTATTTCCGGACTAGAACAAGACACATTTTGCGAACAAACGTTGAGTCTAGATTAGTAAAGAAATATAAAAAGGTTGAATTCCTCGTTTCAGTGGTTGAAATTGTTGTGTGCCTGTCCCCTGACGAGTGTGAAATTAAAATAAAGAGGGAATTTGGAGCCACATAGAGATAGACGGGCATAATTGGGTGTATTACTCTGTGGTGTAATAAAAATAAAAAGGAGAGATAGTAAGAGGTGTGCAGTGGAGAATTATGGAGGAGTACAGAGAGGAATGTGTTGGGAGACTGGCGTACAGTTTACGCTGTCAAGGTAGGCGTGTTGCCTGCTTATCTGTTTAACATGTGATGAAAATGAAATTAAATAAATCTCTTAGTGTGTTAATACAGGAAGCTGCGGACCTGGACCAACTGCCCCCACAAGCACAGCGGCCGAAGCAAAATTATAGGTAATGGGAACCACACCCAGCACGAATCAGCAGCTGTGAAAAAGACAGCAGCAAGGAGAGAATTAGAGGAGAAATTAAGAGAAGTTTTAACACATAAAATTGGGGCCAACGGACTTGTGGAGGTTGGGAAGGCGTCCGGAGCATCACAACAAAAAGGTGAAACAAAAACACACAAGCAGAGAAATCTGAGAGAAAGGCTCCTTTTAAGGTAACGCCTAGTTTGAGAAAAGATAAAATTAACCTGCTTTTATACAAATGCACATACACGCAATGAAGAAACAGCTTACACTCATGAACACGTGAAGATTTTCCAGCAAGGTTAAAGAAAAATTAACATACTTAAATGATGAAGTCTATACATTACTGACAAAGAAACCCTCTGGGTTGCAGGACAACAATTTAACTAAAAAAAAAAAAGAGGAACACTGGTCTAACCAACCAGGCAAGACGCAACAAATTTAGTGGTTAAAAGATTCAAATTGTGACATGTTTTCTGTTGATTGATTAATAAAAGTGATTACTGAATGAAAGAAAGTTCCTTTTTGGGCTTTTAAACATGATCTTAAGAATTTTAACATATACCGGTGTTGTCCTGTCAACTTGGTGGGTTAGGAGTTGATTATATCGGGAGACAAAAAACAAAAAAAGGGGGAGAGAAGGCTGACACAGGGCCTGGCCCCATTGTCTCCCCTCTGAATAACACAGCCAACACAACAACATTTTCCTGTTCGTTTGTTTTTGTTTTTTGTTTGTTTTTGTTTTGTTTTGTTTTTGTTTTTTTCTATACATATTTAATTACAGGCTGCTTTGCCGGCCCTGAAAGCCGAGGCTGACTGGACTCCTGCTCTCCCCCATACGTGACACTGACCAAATGCTGCAACAGCTGGACCCACAACAACGACCTGAGAATGTCAACAGACCTGCAGGAATGTGATCTCATGCAGCCGAGACGGAGAGCACTAAACCTAAGGCCCGTTTCACTACACGGGGGAAAATTCCCAGACTGCGTCAGCTGACAGAGCTGTGACAAGACGCCCGCCAAGCCCGAATGAAAAGTAAGGCCGAGCGAAAGAATGCTGACCTTGATAACTTTGCATTCACACTGTGCAGGACAGTGATGGACCAACACGGATGATCGGGTGGCGAAAAAGGGCGTGACCGAGACAAGAGGAGTAACTGAGGTCAGAAGGCACCTCAGAATGGACAAAAACACAGAAGAAGATGCAGGTTTCACCTGCGGTGAACATCGACACTGGAGAAAGGACTGCCCCAATTGGGGTCAGAACCAGGATGGACTGAATTTTGAGCAGCAGCAGCAGCAATGGTCGCAAACAAACTGAAAAAGGAGGGGGGCAGGACCCCAGGGCACGCTTCAGGCCGTGGTTTACCCAGAACACCAGAACAGGAAAGTGATGAACACAAACACCCACACAAACACACACATCTACATGCACTGACTCAGAATGAAGAGAAACACATACACACACACACACACACACACACACACACACACACACACGGGAATGTTGATTCACTGAGAAGTGATGCACACACATACACATGCACACGCTTGTGCAATGAAGAGTGATCCACACGCACACACACGCTGATGCAATGAAGAATGCTTTGCTTATGCTGATATGCAAAATGCTGCACACAAACATCCCAATGCATAATTTTTATGAGGAGCCATTGATTACTTAGAATGTGTTATATGTCACCTAGAAGGCATTTATGTAGATTTTAGGAATAAGCTCTAAAACGGTTTGGTTATGAAAACAATGTCTGTGCGTGATGTCTGTTTATGGCTCAAGGCCTTGACTGAATTCTTTGCTGTGCTTCACACAGCCCTGATGAGGAACAGTGGCACAGAGTGAAATTGATGAATTAATAGTGTAAGTTTAGGTTGGAGTACGGCATTTTCTGTGATTGAGTTTTAATTCAAGGAGGAACAAAAAGTGTCACGGCACCTGAGGTTCTCATTCCCACACAATATTGTCCCGGCAGGAAGCAAAATGTTCCTGTGAATTTCTGGTTGATTGTTTGGTTTTGTTTAGCGCTAGCTTGATTTTATCAGTGAGCTTTGGCTTGTGTTCTTTCTCGTAAGCGAGAGAGGGATAGTTTTATGCTTGGACATGTCTGCAACGGGCCCTAGTTTGTGTTATTTTAGTAGTATTTTGTTGGTTATGTCTGTTTTCGTTTTTGTTACAGTGCACTGGAGAAAAAAACATCTGAGAGGTGTGATCCACCGGTGGTGATATGGTGATATGTTGATATTTTGTGAGTTCATGATTTAACAATCAGCTCTTTAAACCAGGCCTGAAAGATTGAAATTTAAAGCGCTATGAAATATTCTTACAAAAACAGTTGCAAAGTGTGCTTCTCCATGATTGTAATTGGCTTGGGAGAAATTCACTTATAGGGAACACTGAGAAGTTCTGAGTCTAAAAGGATTGCACCGAGTCAATCCGGCCCAAAAAACAACAAGGAATTGTTTTCCTTTTAAAATGATGACGTCATCTTGCTGGTGATGGACGCTCGAATAGGTTGCGCGGGAGACTCCATTATCAGCAACATCTGGTATGAATGTGTAGGGAGGTATGCATGTGAATGGACTGTGATGGACTGACGACTAAAAGTTTTGACTAACTTGATACTGAGACAATGACTGCACCCACTTTAGGATTAGTAAATGCCAATAAACAATTCATAAACAATTCACCCAGCCGACAAGAGAAGGGTGGATGCTTCGCTTTGTTTTGTTTTGTTTTTTCAGGAGCAGGAGGATAAGAGAGACTGGAGGAGGAGACTCTAGCTTCACATAAGTATGAACTGCAGACTTAACACTGTGGTTGCTGATTTTGAGTTACTGATGTTTGCATCAAGAAAACTGTGCTATATTAACTGTGTTTTGATTAAGGTATCATGTTATATTATTGGGAATGCCAAATGCTACAGTGGAGAAGACTTTGGATATCACTCATGACTGGAATATGTTACTATTAACCACAGCAGGCCACTGTAAAGAAGTCAATTAAATTTTATAGAGGAAAATCGCCAAAATTGAACAATACCTATGAATGACTGGCCACATTCAGAATAGAGATATGCAATAATAAACATTGGTCCACGTGATTTAGGTTCTCACTTGAAATAGTAAGTTATTAAATGTAGAATATAATCGACAGGGACATTTGATAGGATGTGGTACTGAAAAAGAACAAGAGCAAAGTAAATAAAGAAAATATTGTGTTTAGTTTGGATAAATTCAAATTAAAATGTACCATTACACTCAGAGGATCAATATGGAATAAAACATATGCAAAATTTGTAGGAAGTACATGACTGATAACTGTTCTGTCCTGAGCGTTTGTTTCCAGAGCACCCACTTGACCACACCAACAGTTTCTCGCCACCGAGGAGGGGTTCTTGCAAAAAGAATAAAATAAAAATCTGAGTTTAACAAAACAGTTTGAATGTAAATATCAAGCTTACCTTTCTTTTTCCATGAAATGTGCTAGTGGGCACGCCAGCCATTTTGAAAAGGTGGGCAAAACAATTGGCAAGGCCACACCCCCACACATGTGATATAATTTTAAAGGTACTGTTGCCCTCTCTAAGAAACATCAGGAATTAGAGGAGTGGCAAGTAGAGTATGCGAGCTACAAGCAAAAACTAAAATGTGTACTACAGTGTGCAAAAATGAAATACTGGGTCATCAGGGGGTCATGAGGGACATTTATAAAACTAAAAGTCCCACTAACCTTAAAGTGCACTTGAAAAGCCCACACAAGAAGGTTAACCTAGCTTACCTAGAAGACCTCATCAGGGGGAGCACACTCCCCCTCCTTGAAGAGCTCACCCACTCAACCCGCATCCCCAGAAAACAGCTAACCCCAGATAAGGCAGCGTGATGGATCCCGAGACAACAGGACTGGGACATCTAAATAAAGGTGTGAAACAATCGCCTTCAAAAAGGTTATCAATTCACTTGAACCAAAATTAGGAACACTCGGTGCGGCAAGAGTTAATAGTTATTAGTCTCAACACCCAAGGATAACCAGAAGAGCATGACTGATATGATGGAACTGGGATTTTGTTACACTTAATTTTTGCAAAACACAAATAAAACTAAATTGAAACTAAGGATTTTCAGAAAATAAAAACTACACTAAACTAGCAAAGAATTGGTAAAAACTAATTAAAACTGATATAAAATTGAAAATCTGAAGTCGAAGCTAAATAAAAATAAAAACTGATGAAAATTGCAAAACTATTACAACCCTGGTGCAGAGATTGGCAAATCTGACCAGGAAACGTTATAAAATGGATTGTCAGGAAAGTCAGCGTTAAAGCCACATTTGACAGTCCATACTAGGATGGCATTGGACATCTTCGGGGCAGAAAAGGGTTGGTGTGACCAAGGTGTGGTTTGGCTTGTTGTATGTACATTTCAAAATGTTACAGCTCTGGATGGACCAGTTACCAGGGCATGGAAGGATGACAGACTTTATTACATGAGGAGAAGGGACATTTTCGGGATCGAAGATCCTCAGGGATGACAAGGCTGGAGCAACGGTACTCGAGAGAAGAATTTTTGATACTTTCTGAGATATGATGTCACTAACCTTCTCTTTTAATTGTCTAGCGCCAATGAATTGACACATGGGAGTGTGTCAAAAAGGGGGAGTTGAGTCCGAACATCAAACAATGGTTTTATGAACATCTTATGAGTTTATTTTTGTGTTTAATAAATTAGCTATGGTAAAACTTAAGCTTATAATGTGTTAGACTTAGAAAGGGTTCACTAATTTTTGATTTCCTTTACACACACATAGATTATGATTAGAATAGGTCCTGAACATAATATTTTAAACCAAATTTGAATCATTAGAACAACAATGGATAACAATATTAGATTATCAAGGCTAGGGAGAGAGGTGTTTTGGTTTTCTGTCTCTTGCAGAGAAAGGAACAGACACCAGACGGGGACCCGGAGATGTGAGGACCCTTCACAGCAGGGACAGATGTAGGGACTGCCGAGACAGCAACTGGGGTCAAGTGTCATGACGTTTGGGCTCCTGGAGAAGATGGATCCCACAAACACAGCAATAACCATGAAGGGGTTGGCGAAAACCAGGAACACCAGACCAACGAGGTTCGAGAGGCTCTTGGCAAAAAGGGGGACACGCCGGTGAACCCAAAACACACAGATCCTTGTTTGAAATCGGGGCGGAATAATCCCCAGAACTGTGCAATGACTAAAGGGTGGTCTAACCCCGGAGGTCGAAGAAAGAAGCTGAGAATCACCCAACTGGAAGACACTGGTAGCTGCAGCAATAGAAATAAAGGTTAAAAGCTCCTTAGACAGAGGTTCTAGTCTAAGTACATTTGAAAGGTATAAGGGGGCATTAAAATGGGAGTGGAAAACTGGAGCACCAAAATAAAGCTGTGGGAAAATGGGGAGTGATGGGAGTGTCATCTGTAACTGCTGTTATGGTTGTAAATCTAACTTTGCTTGCATCTGAACTGCGTGAACACAGAGGTCATCCCCCATATGGTCCACCCGTTAAAGGGGGACAGAGGGCCTCAGGATCAAGAAAACCTGGACCTTGCAACGCTGAAGTGCTTGTTATTAGTGATCTCTTTAATGAGAGATCAAAAGAGGGTATTGTGATATTATTCTGTTATTATATGTTACCTTATATATGTAATCAAAGTAGTTGAATTAGAATACTGCTGTAGATCATATTATACCCTTTAAAATAGAGTGTGTGATCTGTATGTAGTTTAGTTCTCATTATACTTTTGAGTTAACAGAACATATTCACATATTAGTTCATTAGATAAAGGTGCATCCTTGATCTGCTGGGAATGTGTTACACTGTTTTCTTGACATGCTTAATTGTTGAATCATGAAGAGAAGGTTGTAAGCAGGAGACTCTGTGTCTAAAGACAGGGGAGATAGAGAGACCACATTCCACACCCCCACCTTACAGAAAGCAGAGAAACAACTGCCGAGGTCATAACTTAGGCGCTGTAACAGAGAAAAAATGTGATGTTTTGGCTTTTACGACTAGCTGGGGGCCACTAGAGACTATAAAAAGCTGAGCAACCCGTCACCATTTTGAGACATGTGCCTGACCCTCTGGTAGCATCTCTCCCGTCCGGACGTTGTAATGCTCTGACTGTTGAATTGTATGGAAATAAATGATTGTTGATTGAGCATTTATACACCGAGTATTGTCCCTCCTTCAGCCCAAAGATTCAAAGAACTGCGTGTTTTCAACACTCATTAACTGATTAACGTCAGCAATTATTTTAATCACAGTTTTTAAAATCATGATTATTGTGAAAGTGCTCACTGGCTCTGAATATAAAAGCCATGGGTCACAGGAGGGATGTTGATCAGTGCTGGCTTGAAATGGGCGTCATTATGCGTCTCAGTCAATGGGAGCATTGAGGGTGGGCCTAATACTACTGCAGCGCTCACATGACCCAGGACAGAAAGAGAGGGGCGGGGCCACCCATGGCTCCAACACCATTGTGAAGTTTGCTGACGACACAGTGGTGTTGGGTGCCATCTCCAACAACGATGAGGCGGCCTACATGGATGAAGTGAAGAATCTGGCATCGTGGTGCCAGGACAACCACCTCCAGCTGAACGTCTGCAAGACCAAGGAGCTGGTGGTGGACTTCAGAAGGGGTCAGCCAGAGACTACAAGCCCATTATCATCAATGGAGCTCCAGTGGAGAGGGTGCAGTCCTTCAAGTATCTTGGTGTCCACATCTCCTCAGACCTGACACATTCAGGTCCAGACCAAAAAGGCTAGGCAGCGCCTGTATCACCTACGACAACTGAGGAAGTTCAGGGTCTCTCCAAAAATCCTCAGGATTTTCTATACAGGCGCTGTGGAGAGCATCCTCACACAGAACATGACATCGTGGTTCGGGAACAGCTGTGTGAAGGACCAAAAAGCTCTCCAGAGAGTGATCCGTACAGCAGAACGCTGCTGCAGGATTGCTCTCCCCCCGCTTCAGGACACCTACACCAGGAGATGCCGGACTAGAGCAGATACTGAAGGACCCGTCCCATCCTGGCAACAAACTGTTCCAACTTCTGCAATCTGGTAGAAGGTTCAGCATCTTCCAGGCAAGGACAGAGAGACTCAAGAGGAGCTTCTATCCCCAAGCCATCCATGCCCTAAACACACACACCCGCCCTCTCACATCATCTATAATTGACTGAGACAGGACTCTCTTCCAGACACTCTAAACCAAGGCACAATGTACATTTCAAATTCCTTTAATTTTAAATATGTTTATATTGTCTATACTGTAAAATAGTCAGATTGTCTATTCATATTAATGTACAGAATTCACCTGCTTGCTGCTACTACTGCACATTCACCCAGTGTATGTATGTATGTATATATATATATATATATATATATATATATATATATATATATATATATATATATATATATATATATATATATATATATATATATATATATATATATATATATATATATATAAATAAAATATTCTTCCTCTAAACCCCCCCCCAAATTTTTGCACATGTTGAGGAGCGTGTCAGGCTACATTTCACTGTGTGTTATACTTGTATAACTATGCATGTGACAAATAAAGAACCTTGAACCTTGAACCGTTCCAGGAGGCAGTGTTGATACAACTAAAGTTATCTGTTGTTGAAGAAGTCGGTCTGAGGAACGTTCTTAGGATCAACAAATGACGGCATGTATGAGCCTCAAGACGCAGCATCACAAGAAGAACACATGAGCTGTAGAAAAAGGAGAGACTACGAAAGCCACGGTGTTACAACATGAACCAGCTGTTGGTCTCTCTGGAGACTACTGGGCGTGGCTGGGTAACCATGGTTACCTGGGAGTTGCAGAAACGTGCAGAACATGTGATTCATGTTGCACAGCAGTGGGACATTTGAAATACAGTCAGCACACTCAGTACAGATAGTGCATCAAATATGATGATGCTGCCAGACGTCTGCCTTTGAACACGTCCCTGCATCGCGCACAACACCAAGGTTGCCATGGCAATCACAGCTGACAGGGACAAAGTGCACAGCTGGAAGCCTGCAGGTATATTTAACATGATGTATTTCTCAGTGTCCTGTCGGTGTGTGAGAGACAAACAGCCTCTGTATGTGTGTGTAAATACAGCATGAATATGTAGAGGACATGTTTGTGGATATAAGTAAATGAAAGCTCTGCGTCATTTGAATCTTTGACTCTTGTTTCTGTTGCAGGTCTGTGACTGAACTTCTGGGAGGAGAAACGTTGGTTTCATGCTCTGTGATTCTGTGTTTTGTCATCTCTCTCAGGTGATGGACAGCTCAGATGATGACCCCGCCTACGTGGTCAAATTCAAGTCTACATTCAGAACAGACCTGGAGACACGCAAGCAAAATGCCAACATTGTATATGTGAAAACTGCTGCTGGAGCCAGATTCAAGGAGCTCAAGTGTTTACCCAGATCTTACTGAACTTACTGCAGGAACAGAGGGTTGTTGGAGGGAAACCTGTGGAAGCAACAACATCCGAGCCACCAGAGAAGAAGTTGGCCCTGTTGGTGCTTCATCAGAGTGTGAACAGGAGGAAGACTCAGCTGAGAACAGTGTGGTGGACACAGAGCAGAGCCCACCATCAGTACAGAGGCCTGTCCATTAGAGTGCTGCTCCAACATGCAGCACATGTACTTGGCCACAGCTGCAACATCTGTACCTGTGAAAGCTTCTTCTCTGTTGCTGCTCATATTGTGCAGAAGAAGAGAGTTTCTTTATCATCAGAAAATGTCAATGAGCTTGTGAGTCTTAGCAGCTGGCTCGGTGCAGAGGAGGAAGAACATGTCAAGTCAGAGGAAGATAAATGCAGTTCATGTTGTCAACTCAACCTGGACTGTTGAAAGAGTTTTTCTTTGTCTGGTTTCTGACTGAGATTCTCCAAAGGAAATCCAGCACAAACACACACTTCACACACTCAAAGTCCTGCACAGTAAATGAGCTGATGAGCGTTTGTGCTGCTGCCTGATAACAGAACAATAGTTCTGCTGCTTCCTGTTCTGCAAACACACATTTATAAATGTTCACTTGCTGTTGATCAAAGGTATGTTGGTGGCTCTGGACGCTGAGGGAACTTTGTAAAAAACTAGATCAAATGTTAACGTCCTGGCAGAGGCAAAGAACTTTGATTTGATATTTGATTAGATTCATGTTTCAGCTCAGACTGACAGAAATATTTGAACTGCTGCTGTGTTAAAGGGAACACTGCTGTTAGAAAGCACCTGATCTGTTTCTGCACACTGAATGTTGCACTTCTCATACTGCAGTACTATTAAAATAAGTACACAATGCACTACTTTTGAACTCATGATTGCATGTTGCTGTAACAAAGCCATTAATGTGATTCAAAGTGTTCATGGTTTCCCAGCACAACAAATGATTGCACAAGTGTGACTGATCCACTTTCTAATGTGTGTGTAGCCCACACTGTGTGTCACTGTGTCACAGGTGAGTCTGTGTGTCCAGGTTCTATGAGGACAACAGGATATAGTGACTGAGTCCAGCAGCTTAAAGTCTGACTCCATCCTCCATTTAAATAACTCACAGCAACAACTGAATAGCTTTGCCTTTGTGTAGCTGACACTTCATTTTAATGTCCTTCTATTCTGGTTCATCTGGTCTCAGTTTCTATAAGCACACAGGTTTCATCAGGACTCTATGACCTCAGTAATCTTTGCTGGGCCTTAATGCTCTGAACAAAGCTGAACATCACAAGACTAAATAGAAATGAATCAGTCTTTCATTCTCACTGCTGTTTGACTTCAGCTCTCAATGTCCCACCATAACCCATGGAAAGAATTACTGTCCATCCAGGCTGCTGAACATGAAGCTGAAGAAGGTGGAGTATTGTGAGGGCTGATGGAGATGATGATGAGGAATCCAGGAGCAGTGGGTGGATGGCAGCATCAGCATGAAGGATCAGTGTGAGAACACATCATCATCCACAAAGGAAACCAGTCTGAGTGTCTGACGCTCTTGTTAGAAAGACGCAGTCCCAGCAGTTAGCTTGTCTGCTAGTTAGCTGAGAGCTAACTCACTTGTACATTGAATACCAAACTGTGTAAACCAGGGGTGTCAAACATATGGCCCGTGGGCCAAATCAAGCCCTTGAGATAATTTCATATGTCAAATATTGATGAATTTTCAGGCTTGCTGATAATCAATGTGAGCACGGCTGAGATGTTATTCTGATGAGCAAACCATGTGGCCAAACACTTTAAGAGACAGACTGGGATCATACCATTATGTGAAAGAAGACATGTCCCATAGACAGCAAGGGTAGTGGTAGAGACCAGTACACAGAGAAATGGGAGCTGTACTGAAATGCAAGCGTGTCAGGAAAGAGTGAAAAGGCAAAATGAGCAGCATCTGGCTGCATTTCAGTGATATTGGAGACCACAAAGCTGAGTGCAACATTTATACAGGAGATATACAGGAGACGCTGAGAATAGAACTGATAAAATTAGGAGCTGGCTAAATTGAGACCCATTTTTATTTCCACCCATTTTCCACTGTGGAGGACAAAAGGTTTCAAACTGGTCCAGGTCTTAAACCTCACGTGTTCTTCCTAATAGCAGTAAATGGATAGAAATAAGGCTTTTATGAAAACACTGAATAAAACTTGCTGCCTTTAAAAAGACTAAATGTACAGTTCAGTATTGAATACTACATAAAATAAACTATATATAAAGTGTGTCTGAATGGCAGAGATGCAGAAATATGTGCATGTAGCACAGAGCCACGGCTCAGTGTCTGAATGAGTCTCACAGACCTGAATGTGCTGTTGAAGCCATTTATAATTATAACGTAATTCTTTACTCGTTTGATCTGCTCCTTACCACAAGCCACCAGACGTAGAAGGTTTTGGACTTTTAACTATATTTTCTGAAGTTTTACAACTTTTCTTACTGTTAAAAACCTCGTTATGGCCATTCATGCTGTACAAAGTAATTAGACATGTGTGGTATCTACAGAAACGTCAGGATCTCAGCTAAAAGTTCACAAAACCATCTCAACAACCACCAAACAGCTGAAACAGCAGGTGAACAGATCACACAAAAAAGATGTAAACACAAATCCCCCTGATCATCTGTTTTTTAAACATGAAGCGTAGTTTTGGACGTTCATTTACTGCTGGTTCAGTGAATTTTGGTTGGACAGTGATGAAACCTGCAGCCTCAGAATCTGTGAGAAGTCTGCTTTCAGCTCGCAACAGCATTGTTGTGTTGTGTGCTGTGGATCCACCTCTGCAAACTCATCACTGTTTCACCATCATGTTTCTACTTAGACAATAACAAAGGAAGCAGTTCCCAGGAACTACTTCCTGTCTTGTTAACATAAGAGTACATTGCCCTTCAAAGCACCTCCACTTCTCCTCTTATTAGAGGACTGCCTTATTATTAATCTGCTAATTCTGTCAGTTGATGAAAGAAAAATGCTTGATCTCACCTGAGAGTTTCCAGTGTACAGTGTGGACTCTTCAGTCCTTCAGACAGAAGCTTCACGCCTGGATCCTTCAGGTTGATGTTACTCAGGTCCAGCTGTCTCAGATTAGAGGTCTGAGAGCTGAGACCTGAGGCCAGAGCTTCACAGCTTCTCTCTGACAGGTCACAGTGACTCAGTCTGAAAAATAACAGATAAACAATTACAAAAATAAAACACTTATGTTGAAGCGTAATGAGATACTATTATTTTTAGCAATATTTCATCTTGTTTTGTCAGGAAACTGAGCACTGATGCAGAGCAACATGTGGAGAGAATCAGAGGAGAAGAAGTGAAGAGAGAACAGCAGTAAAACAACACTGAATTGTTCAGTGTGCTTTTGATATCAACAGAATGTGTCAAACTTCTTTATTTTGTATTTGTTTTAGTAGAATTGATGATTATCACTTAGATAACAACCACAGGCCAGGTCTAAATTTCACTTTGGTGACAGTTACACCCAGAAATATTTCAGAAACGTGGACAATTTGTGCTCCAATGTATTCAGTACTGAACAAACTGAGTACCGATGACCACTTAATATTTTTGATATTTTATTTGAGTTGTTCCACCTGATCTGTGTTAACTAGAATAAACATTTAAAAGCTAAAGCTATGATCACATATGTACTTACAGAGCTTTGTTGGAGGCTTTGACCACTGGCAGCAGCCTCAGAAGAGCCTCCTCTGAAGCAGAGTATTTCTTCAGGTCAAACACATCCAGATCTTCTTCTGATGACAGTAAGATGAAGACCAGAGCTGACCACTGAGCAGGAGACAGTTTATCTGTGGAGAGACGTCCTGATCTCAGGGACTGTTGGATCTCCTCCACTAGAGAACGATCATTCAGTTCATTCAGACAGTGGAACAGATTGATGCTTTTCTCTGCAGACAGATTCTCATTGAGCTTCTTCTTGATGTACTTGACTGTTTTCTTATTGTACTGAGAGCTGCTTCCTGTCTGTGTCAGCAGACCTCGTAGGAGAGTCTGATTGGTCTGCAGTGAAAGACCCAAGAGGAAGCGGAGGAACAAGTCCAGGTGTCCATTTGGACTCTGTAAGGCCTTGTTCACAGCACTCTGGTAGAAGTGTTTCTTTGCGGATTCTCTTGTTTCAGATTTCTTGGAGGTTGTTTGTTTGTCTTCCAGCAGATTGAGTCCAGAGTTGCTGAAGGTCAGATGGACATGAAGAGCAGCCAGAAACTCCTGAACACTCAGATGGATGAAGCAGAACACCTTGTCCTGGTACAGTCCTCTCTCCTCTTTAAAGATCTGTGTGAACACTCCTGAGTACACTGAGGCTGCTCTGATATCGATGCCACACTCTGTCAGGTCTGATTCATAGAAGATCAGGTTTCCTTTCTGCAGCTGATCAAAAGCCAGTTTTCCCAGAGACTCCATCATCTTCCTGCTCTCTGGACTCCAGTGTGGATCTGTCTCAGCTCCTCCATCATACTTGACCTTCTTCACTTTGGCCTGAACCACCAGGAAGTGGATGTACATCTCAGTCAGGGTCTTGGGCAGCTGTCCTCCCCCTCTGGTTTCCAGCACATCCTCCAGAACTGTAGCAGTGATCCAGCAGAAGACTGGGATGTGACACATGATGTGGAGGCTTCGTGATGTCTTGATGTGGGAGATGATCCTGCTGGCCTGCTCCTCATCTCTGAATCTCTTCCTGAAGTACTCCTCCTTCTGTGGGTCAGTGAACCCTCTGACCTCTGTCACCATGCCAACACAGTCAGGAGGGATCTGATTGGCTGCTGCAGGTCGTGTGGTTATCCAGAGGCGAGCAGAGGGAAGCAGTTTCCCCCTGATGAGGTTTATCAGCAGCACATCCACTGAGGTGGACTTTCTAGGGTCAGTTAGGATTGTAGTTTTGTGGAAGTCCAGAGGAAGTCGACACTCATCCAGACCATCAAAGATGAACACAACCTGGAAGTCTTCAAAGCTGCAGATTCCTGCTTCTTTGGTTTCAGTAAAGAAGTGATGAACAAGTCCCACCAAGCTGAACTTTTCCTCTTGCAGCACATTCAGCTCTCTGAAAGTGAATGGAAATATGAACTGGATGTCCTGGTTGGCTTTGTCTTCAGCCCAGTCCAGGCTGTATTTCTGTGTTAAGACAGTTTTCCCAATGCCAGCCACTCCCTTTGTCAGCACTGTTCTGATTGGTTCGTCTCTTCCAGGTGAGGCTTTAAAGATGTCTTCTTGTCTGATTGTTGTTTCTGGTCTGTCTGGTTTCCTGGATGCTGTTTCAATCTGTCTGACCTCATGTTCATCATTGACCTCTGCAGTCCCTCCCTCTGTGATGTAGAGCTCTGTGTAGATCTGATTCAGGAGGGTTGGGTTTCCTGCTTTAGAAATGCCCTCAAACACACACTGGAACTTCTTCTTCAGGGTGGATTTAAGGTTACGATGACAAACTGGAGCTTGAAGTTCTGAATGAGAAGAAAAATAAACACTCAATTCCAAAAAGAACTAATCTTTAAAACATGTTGCTCCATCTTCCATCTCTGGAAAATGTTCATTTATCCAGAAGCTTAAATCTTTAGATAAATCCTCTTACTGCTCTGCAGACGGTTAGCCAGCTCCTCCTGCTTCATTCTCCTCAGGAAGTCCACTGTGATCTTCACAAACGCCTCTCTGCTGCTGCTCCTCTGACTCTCAAAGCATTCTGGATAATCTGGCCTCAGAACCTTCTGGATCTTCTTCAGCTCGTTCTTCACAAAAGTGATGATGTTGTCCTCCAGCAGCTGGAACAGAATATTTATGAATGAGCCAATCAGACTGAAATCATGGAGCCAAACATCAGATCCATGTTGGACACACTGACGATCCACTGGTCTACAAAGAGCAGCATGGAGATGACTGTGAACAGAACAGATGTAACAGTAGTTGTTGTACATGTACAGACCATAAATATGGAGTCCAGCTGTGTTTGATGCTGCTGGGCAGACTGACCACTGGGACCCTCTGAGCTCTGCTGGTCCACTCTGTGGAGGAACCATGAAGGATTAGATCAACACAGGATAAAGATCCAGGAGTTTCTGCTCAAATAACTTCATCTGAATCAAGTCTGTCAAGTTTTAAACTCTCAGATTGTGAACATATCAGTAATTTTCAGTCTGTTTTCATGGACGTCCTTTCAGTGGTGATGTCAGGGATGATTTTGAAGAAGCTCATCAAACTGAACCATCAGCAGATCACTGCTCCAAAACCAGAACATGATCCCAGTCTCCCTCCACCACCAGAACACCAGCTTTACTAACGTGGTAGATCAGTGTAGTACAGATCAATAACTGATGAGTCATTTGATCAAAATCACTGAGTGCTTCACGTCTGACCCTCTGATGCTTCTGTAGACATTTTGCATATTTAATGAATGTCTGACAGTTTTACATTCATTCTATGAACACAGTGGAAATGTTGTGTTATAGTCTCCATGTTGTTTCCAGCATCATAAATTCTTAAGTTCAGAAAATTAGATTCTTTCTTCACAGCTGAAAAACAACAACATTTATTCTCTATTGAAATCTGCATCGTCCACTCCAAAGGTCACAATCTGAAGGTAACATCTGGTTTTGTTCCCTGTGGTTAACTCTGAGCATCAGTATGGTGGGATTTATCCACTACATCCACACCACTGTGGTTCAGTGTTGTCCTGATGGAGTAACAGCAGCCAGTATGATCCAGGCTTTAGCTGCTGGGTCTCTGTGTGACCTCTCAGACTGTTTAACAGATCAGACACAAAGAGAATCAGAGCAGCTCTGTTCTTTAAAGACAAACATGAACCCACTCATGTCACACTTTCCCCACAGATATGAGCATCACTGTCCTCAAACAGCAAATGACCAAGTCGAACATTTGGATCTTTTCTCTTTCATTGTTTTCTTTTTAATGAATCTTTGTAACAATCTGAGGATGTTTCAGGTCATATTTATCCAGGAAACACAAACATGTAAAGGAGTCATCACAGCTCTCTGACCTCGTTGCTCCAGGGTCAGCACTGAAGTATGGAGGTTCACCTTTGGACCGGTCACTCCTCACAGACGGACAGCTGGACCCTGCAGACTCTGCTCTGTCCTCCTCTTCCTCCATCATCATCTTCAGTCAGTCTGAGAGGTAAACCACAAACACTCAGTGAGTTCACATTAACAGGAGGAACTGAGTTACAGTCGCTGACCTCTGACCTGTCATGTGACCATGAAACCAGGTCAATGTGTCTGTAGGTTCAGTCATCCAGGCCATGTGATCTAAGGAGCTTGGAGAGAAAAGAGACGTCTTTAAGTTTCTGGAAGACGTTTCATCCAAGAAACTTCTTCAGCTCTAAAACCAAATGGTGGAGAGTCCCAGATATTTAAACCTGAGAGGAAAAGAAAGCATGTCACTGACCCACCACTGATCATGAGATGAGTCACATGATCAATAGTGGGTCAACAATATAACAACAATATAAACACTTATTTCAAGGGGGAAACTGAGAGCCTGTTCACCAGGAGCACAAACATCTGGAGCACAGACACCTGGAGCACAGACATCTGGAGCACAGACACCAGGAGCACAGACACCTGGAGCACAGACACCTGGAGCACAGACACCTGGAGCACAGATACCTGGAGCACAGACATCTGGAGCACAAACACCTGGAGCACAGACATCTGGAGCACAGACACCTGGAGCACAGACATCTGGAGCACAGATACCTGGAGCACAGACACCTGGAGCACAGACACCTGGAGCACAAACATCTGGAGCACAGACACCAGGAGCACAAACACCTGGAGCACAAACACCTGGAGCACAGACACCTGGAGCACAAACATCTGGAGCACAAACATCTGGAGCACAGACACCTGGAGCACAGACACCTGGAGCACAAACATCTGGAGCACAAACATCTGGAGCACAAACATCTGGAGCAGCATGTCGATGCTGTTGGCTGAGATCCTGAAGACTGAAGTCCAGGCAGCTCCAGCAATGATCCACTGATGTGTTTTTATTCCATGTATGAATGTTGTTATTGACAGAGATGACGTTTGTGTGTCAGTGATGCAGTGACTGTTGTTGTTACCTGTACAGGCTGGTTAGACTCTATGAAACAGATCATACAGATCTCTGCATGTTAGAAGAGACTATTAAAGGTCATGAATGAGACAAAGGCAGGGAGGCGTCCTTTACAGCTAAACAGCAGAGTGAGAGAACAGCCAGCACCTCTACATTTATCACATTATACAGCACATGTATGATACTGACAGGGATGAGAAGAATTTAGTGATTCTGATCCCATCATTGATATTACTTATTGATTCTCAGTAGCTCTGCTCTGACAGTCACCACCATCACTGAGCAGCATATCAAAGACATTTGTGCACATTAACTGCATGTTGTGGCTCAAATGTTTGTGCATGTTGGAGGCATTTCCTCTTTGTTGTGATCAGTGTTGGTCATTACTCAAAACAGTCATTATTACACATATTACACAGAACACTTTGATTAAAAGTAATGGAGTACGTTACTTCATTACTCCTCATAACATTACTTTGATGTTACTGTGTGAAATGAACAAATGAGCATGTAACAACATAAAGCTGAGGTACAGCCCCACACACCAACACAGATCCTGATGAGGTCACGTGATGTTTCTCTGAGTGTTTATGAACACAAATCAAAGATGAAACAGCACAAAGACACTTCAAAGTGATTCTACTGTAGAAACATGAACAGGTAGAAACCTGCAGCCTGACTGCTCATCACTTTGTTACCTGTTCAAGTTCAGCAGCAGCAGCTCACTTTATCACGGTGCTGGTCTGGGGTCAGTGTTTACTCAGCTTTAACCTCACTCTGGGTTCTTGGCTAGCTTAGTGTTAGCTTAGCGTTAGCTTAGCATTAACATGCTGTCAGGTGTCTCGTGTGTAAATATTAATCACAGTGACAGTAAAGGAGGTAAAGGGCTGTGACGTCATCACGTACGCTGCGTCCTCTGTGGGCTCTGAGTGAACTCAAAGTACAAACTACAAGTACACAAACACGAACGTAGCTCAGAGTGGCGGACACACTCGGCCTCGTTGGTCCAGCTGTGAGTCCGTTACCGTGAACTATGGAGCGGCAGATTTGTGCTGAACTAAGCTGCACACAGCTGATGTTAGCCAGGAAACATTACACACTGACTTTAATGGAGAGACCGGAAATACAAACACACACAGTTTGTTGTGTGAAGAAATCAAACACGAGCTGAACAAACAGTAAAGTTCCTAAAGACAAACTGTTAAAGGAGGAAACAAAGCAAACTTACAGTTTCTTCACACACCAACAACAAGCTCCACTCCACACCTGGGCCCTATTTCAAGAAGCCGGTTTAGAAAACTCAGAGTGAAAAACGATACGCAGGGTTGAGTAACCCCGAACTGTCCAACTCGGAATATTCGGTTTCAGAAAGGCTGATAACAAGTAGTTCAGTCAACGCGGAGTTGCGTCAACCCCAAGTGAAGCGCGCGGACGAGGATACATAAAGCCCTGATAAGCGGAGCACAGATTAAGCGAGTCACCATGGAGACGGAGGGAAAGAAGGCGCGGTCAATGTATTTCACAGCGCTTGAGGCCGAAATTCTGATGGCAGCATATGCCGATAACATGCAAATTCCGCGGAAAAAAGTAACACAGCCACAGCTGCAAAAGCATGCATGGCAAAACATAGCCGACAGAGTCAATGCGTGAGTGTTAATATAAACATTGATCGAGGGATTTCCACCCATTTAACACGTTATTTTATCATATGTTATTTTATTTGTTATTTTATACATTTTATTTTGTGATGTGAGCGCAGGTGCAACCCAACAGGCCCCAAACGTTCCTGGCAGCAAGTAAAAATGAAATATAAAAATATAGTCCAAACAGGTAAGGTGTAATTGTATTATGAGCCATAGTGCTTGGTCTGTTTGTCCGATGTAAATCAATTGCAGTTAGAGGCTACATTAATTTTCTTTCTGTAAGCACTTATTGAAATTATCTGAGCACATTACAAGTACATATTTGCTTACTCTGTATGCTCAAATGTGACCCGTTATAGCCAACAGAAAAAAAGCGGAGGCCCGAAAAACAGGTGGGGGTCCTCCACCACTCACAGAGGCTGAGCAGTTGGCCCTCAGCCAAAACAGTGGGCGCCCTGTGGCCGAAGGCATCTCTGCGGGGACATCCTCTGAGTCAATAACCCCGCAAGACACAAGTGCCTACATAGGGGGTAAATTCAAAATAATACATGATGTGCATACATCCTTTCTTCACAGTCACCTTTGCAGTGCTACTCATTCATTTGATAAACTCTTTACCATAATGGATTATTTTGTAGTGAAGTTATTTTCCTACTGATTTTGCCTTCCCTCAGTCTTGGTTGTCTTTGAGAGCATAATGACAATGAAGTGTAAGGTGATTGGTATGTTTGTTAATTGCCATTTGGTCCCTTGTAAGTTATAAGTGACCTGTATAAACCTCATATTCTATCAGTTGATGGTGGTGGTGTACTGCATCTGGTGCAGCCTCCTGTTGAGCCAGACCAACATGCAGTTGTGAGTAATACTCCACAGATTATATGAGTTTACAGTAGAACAGCAATGTTGTTTATTTCTTTACTACAGGAAAATAATGAAGAAACATTGACAGCTGTTACAGAGGAGGAAGCAACAGAGACACTTTATGAGGTTTACATCTTTTAATACTTTGTGTACAGGAAACACAGGCGACCAATAAAGCCAGTTGAACAAAAAATCTGTTTATTCTTCTTTCAACATGTTGAGGTGATGGGTCAAAAGAAATGATTGTGACATATGGTGTCTCTGACTGCACTTCCATCTTGTATGTCCGTGGGAGGGTCAGGATGTTCATGGTTTGGATCACTGCTGATGTTTGGTTCAGAAGGACAGTGTTCTCCTCTAATTGTGGCAATGTTGTGAAGAATCACACATGCCACAATAATGTCACATGCCCTTTCTGGGGTGACCCTGAGTCTTTGCAGGCACTGGAACCGGGCCTTAAGCATTCCGATAGTCATTTCAATTCTGGCTCTTGTCCTGCAATTAGCCAGATTATATCGCTGCTGTGGGCCCGGTTCAGGGTCAGAGTAAGGGGTAAGCAAATAGGGTAAACATGGATACCCCCTATCACCAAGCAAGTAGCCAGTGAACTCTCCTAAGACAGAAGGATACACTTCAGTTCAAATGTCCCTGAAGCAATTGGTCTTTATATATTTTAAAGTATTTTCAACTCACCATGTCCAAATTTTGTGCTCAGTGTACATTCACGGAATATTTGTGAGTCATGGACAGAGCCTGGCCACTTGGCTTCCACATTTGTGATAATGTTGGCAGCATCACATATGATCTTCACAGTGCAGAGAACACAAATTAGCATCCATTACTATGATGAAATAATTTGTTAGTTTGACATGCTACAGGGAACTATGTACCTGTACATTAATGCTGTGGAAAGACTTCCTGTTCACATAGTCTCCTTCATTTACTAAAGGAGCAATGATTGGAATGTGAGTGCCATCTGTACAGCCAATCACGCCTGGGAACCCTGAAAATAAATGTAATATTTAAGTAGTAGTTCAAGTATCACCACATCATAAATTAAGTTTTGGTCATCCTGATACCTGCAATTTTGTGGAATCCCTCTTTGATAAATCTTGTGGGTCTATGACCGGGGAACACCACAAACGGGTACAGGAGACGTTTCAGTGCAACTGTAACATTCCTGACTGCCCGACAGACGGTAGCCTTGGAAACGTGCTCAGCGTCACCAATATTATACAGAAAGCTCCCGTTTGCAAAAAACCGAAGTGCAATACAAATAATATGTACAGAACTGAGAGAATGTCCGCGATGTGTCACATGCGTAATATATGGCAGGATGTTATCCAAATAACTTATAGATTGTGCTGAAAAACGGTAACGTTCGCACAGACAATCATCAGGAAATGATAAAATGTCCAAACGCACTCTGATCACTCTCTCCCGGCGGAGAGCTCTGCGGAGAATTTGGGCTTCACGATCTACTGGCTCTTCAAGGAAGTGGCACGCCATGTCCGACACTTCCTACTGTCAGGTTTCCGACAAAGAGGCGGAGAAGGTCAGGGTTAGTTGTAGTAAACCTGCTAGGGGGCAGGTTAGCTTCACGGCGTGTGTCGTCATAGTGACTCACTCAGGCTTCAGCTGAACTCGCTTTGTGAAACCGAAAACCCAGAGTTTTCGTTAACTCAGGGTATACTTACTCAGTTTTTCCACTAAACCGGCTTCCTGAAACAGGGCCCTGGACACTAAACACGGACACACAGGTGAGCTGCTTCCTGGAAGGAGGCGGGGCTCCACCTGAAACTCAGCACAGGTGGGAGGGGCTCAGCTCTGTGTGTGCTGATGTGTTAACTTTAAAAATATGCCGTCTGACTGCTCAGACTGAGTCAGAGTAAAGTTCACATGCTGACGTGTGGAGACATGAAACCTTGTTGTAGCTGCAGGTGTGAACACACTGGTCCCAGATCAGCTCTGCTGTATTTGTAACTAGAGATGGACCGATCCGATATTACGTATCGGTATCGGTCCGATACTGACCTAAATTACTGGATCGGATATCGGAGAAAAATAAAAAATGTAATCCGATCCATTAAATATCACGAAAGCACCTCACAAAACTTGCAACACGCCGTAACTCACCTCAGAACGTTAGCACGTCGGAGCAGTATGCATCACGTGATAGAGCGGCTGTGGCATGCGGGACCTGTCGGTGGTCTGGATAGCATTTGGAGCTTTGCTAGCAACCCGGCATTTCATCTCCGACAAAGTTATCCCCGAGAGAAGTAAAGCAAGTGTGTAAGTCCATCTCTGAATGTTTGTAAAGCATTCCTGCGTTAAGCTTAACGAGCGACTGCCTCTCGTTTAGCCAGGGGGGCCGATAGGGCATGAACAGGGAAAAGGGGGCACAAAGACATACTTTTCTTTCTTATTCTCATTTTAAATGTCTAGCTTTTAATAAATAATTATCTGACACCCAAAGTTTTAATTTGATGTAAAATGAATAGAAGTCAATTACTGTATATAGTGACTATTAAGTCTAATATATATACCCTAGTAAGCTATAGTACTTTTTCCTTTGGGAAGGTACCATCTGTGCAGTCTGCAATTTTGTTGAAGAAAGATGTTGAATCTATTTAATATTTCTTGAAAAATAATTGATTTCTGTGCATTTTTATTCACACTGCATCAAATTAAGGTTGATTACGTCGATTAAGCATCATGAGGTGGCACGTGAGGGGTGGTTCCCTATTTTTTATTTATTTATTTTTGTTGTTGCTGGGAGTTGGAACCCTATTAGTTAGGTTGCTTAATATTTACGCTAAGTACTCTTTAAAATACCAGAATAGGGAGGATGGTGTAGGTTTAAGTTTATTAGATTGATCAGTATTGCTGAACTATGAAATATTTTTTTTGTATACAGGTATAACAGAATAGCTTTAGTGTAGTTGTTGTTTTAAACTTGAGTATGAACTTGCAGACTTGCAAAATGCAGCAAGATATTTTAAAAAACAGTTTTGTTGATTAAAAAACACTATATCGGATTCATATCGGTATCGGCAGATATCCAAATTTATGATATCGGTATCGGACATAAAAAAGTGGTATCGTGCCATCTCTATTTGTAACATGAACATTTCTGCTGCAAAGCTTCAAATGTTCAGCATGTTTCTCTGTTTCCAGTCTATAGATCCAGTCACACTTTCTACCTTCACCTGTGCAGTAAAGACTGAGAGCAGAGCTGAAACCAAGCGTCCAATCAGTGAGCAGCATCAACACCTGAGCTTCATTCAGACTCTGTTATTGAAGATGTTGTTGGTACAAAGTTCATCTGCTGCTCACATGAATCCATGAAAGATTTATTTCACTGAATGTTTCTTCAAAGCTTGTTTCAACCTGTTGAAGTCATGAATGAAAGTGCAGACTGAGAGTGGATCACATGATGTTTGAGGTGTGTCATGTGACATGTTCAGTATTGTCACACATGTCTAGATTGTCCCTGATATCATAACTGCTCAAACACTGATGATTATATTTGAAGAATTATTCCTGATGGCAGCAAAGTTTGAATGGAGCTCTCTGTCTGTGCTGATTTGTCGCCCTCTGGAGGTCAAAGCACAAACTGCATGATGTCACTGTAACCACCACAGTGACAGGAAGTGTTTTTATGACTGAAACACTGAAATGATGCTAACGGCTGTCGTTAGGCTCACTGACAGCAGTGCTGATGTGTTCATGTCAAACACTGGCTCAGGTCAGACTCCTTCATCCTTCTCCAGCGTGAGGCCGCCCTCAGACCCACAGGAGCTCTGACCTTTGACCTCCTGACCCTAACCATTTTAGTCTTGTTGCATCTTTAAATGCAAATCCATCCAAACTGTAGCCGAGCAAAAGAAGCTGGAAGCTGTTCTATGAATGATGTTGTTGAAGGAGCTTGGAAAGAAAAGCGTCTGGACTTCTTTAAGTTGCTTGAAGAGGGACATGGACGTCTTAACGCCCACTCACATCCTGGGACATTTGATCACAGGAAATCACATGATAGGGTGGGGCTAGATCTCACAATGGGTTCACCCAAAACCTTGGCTTATTGAGACCCACACCCGTTCTCACACCGTGGCTCGTGTGATTAGGTAGAGGATTAACAGGGGCTCCGTGTCCCTGAATTTAAACTGAATCTAAACACACCGTGCACAATGCCAAGTTAGATAATGGTTAAAAGAACAAGATAAGAATAAATAAAAAGATAAAATAAGGATAAAAAATAACTTAAAAAAATAAAATAAAAAGATAAATAACTGCAAATAAGTACAAATAAGTAACTGAAGACACGTGTGGTCTGCAGATGTCGATGTACATGGATGTACATGGAGTTTAATGTGCAAAATGAACTTAGTGTGCAAAGTGACCTGATGTGCAAACTGCAGTTTGAGGTCGGTCAGCTGTTCAGGAGTCTGATAGCAGTGGGGAAGATGGAGTTGTTGAGTCTGGATGTTCTACATTTCACACTTCTGAACCTTCGTCTCGAGGGCAGAGGTGTGTCTCTCCTCTGGACTCTGTGATGGTAGCTGCTCTGCAGAGAGGGCAGCGGGGTCCTGATGATCTTCTCCACAGTTGTTATCACTCTCTGCAGGCGTTTGCGGTTTGCAGTAGTGCTGCCGTACCATGCAGTGATGCAGCTGGTCAGGCTGCTCTCCACAGTGCAGCTGTAGAACCTGCTGAGGATCTTGGCCAACATACCAAATTTCCTCAGCCTCCTCAGGAAATACAGCAGCTGCTGAGCCTTCTTGAGCAGCTGTGTGAGTTTGAGTCCCTCACTGACTCAAACTCCTTCAGTGACACTTGCAGCCTTGCAGATTAGTTTGCTGATCCTGATGCATCTCTGGAGCTGATGCTGTCCCCCAGCAGACAACAACAACATAGATGCTCTCACTAGTCCACTTTACCCTCTAATCACATCTCTGACATCTGCAGGTTGCTCCATAGAGACTCTTGTGCAATGCCAGGTGTTTGTGTTTGTCTGTAGGTACACATTAGATATGACCATAGACGCACACACACAAGTGAACACAGCAGCACAGATGGTTTCCACCTGCTTCCCTCTTTCTTCACACAACTGTGAGGATGATGAAGAGGTTTCAGGACGAGGTGGTCAGCAAGCACAGGATAAAGCAGGGCCATGAAACTCTCTGGTGCAGCAGATGTTTAATCAGACTCAGCTTTAGGCTTCTTTTCCCACCTGGCAGCAAAGTAACAGCTTCACTAATGTGAACAGTCACAATGTTAAACGTTTCTATATTTTCATATATTTTTATCTGTTGATGCTGCAGAATAAAGTCTGTTAACAGAGTGCAGGATGTGTAGAGCAGGTCCAGCTCTCCCTTTACTGTGTCCACTTTCATCAGCCCCTGTGAAGTGACACAGAGTGCATGTGTGTCTGTCAGCTGTTGTTTGTTGTGAAGGATGGAACAAATGAACACACACTTTTAGAGAAATCTGAAAAAGCAACACGTGCTTGGGCTCCTTCTGTGCTCGTCTTCATTAATGCTGATCTTTCTTTCCTGTTTGTTCTTTGGCACAAGCTTCAGTCTTTTCTCCCAGGGCTCCTTCACACTTAGAAACACACCTACATTCATTTATACACAAACATCATGAAACAAAGGCTTTGTAAAAGAGGACATGAGATCCTCTCTGAACAGCACATTCATATCAAACACAGGACTGAACAGGATATACTGAGTCTGTGCTGTTTTCATTGTTACTTGCTGAGTATTTTTCCAGTGTTTGAAATGTGACTCAAGTCTGATTCTTCTACTGTGTGTGAACTCTAAGCAGCTGCATTAAACAGCTGCTTTTCAAACCAGGCTCAATCCTATGACTCTGTGAATGTAAACTTTTGTCACCTGCATGAATAACAATCCTTGATCTAGTCAGGACTGCAGTGCTCCTGTGATCCCAGCTTATAGATGGAGGCTAGCATGAGAGGCTCAGCAGCTAAAGCAGCACACCTGGGTCTCCCAGCCTATTAAAAGCAGCCCTTTGCTTCACCTGCTTCACTAAACATTATTATTATTATTTAAGCAGAGTGGTGTGATTCATGTAGGCATTGCTGTGTGACAGGAGGACTTTTCTTGAAACAGCTCGTGTGACGTGAGCTGACGTAAAAACAGTGATGTTAGCTTGATTCTCTTGGCTAAAACTATTTTAAAAAGAGGGTCAATCATGCAAATCTGCCAATAGAAGCCAAAGTTACAGCCCCTCAGAGTTTAAAGAGAAAAGGCCCGTTTCCAACACTCGGTTGTGCAAAGGGAAACAGGCCCACAGTGCCTGAGTGTGTGGGTAATTCTTCAAATAATATTCAAAAGCAAACATTTTTAAGCATGTAAATAAAATTCAATCATTTCTGCTCTTCAATACCTAAGAAATGAAAACTGGCAGATGGTCCCAAAATGTGAAACGCCTGGCTATCTGTGCATTTAGTGCTGCAAGTTTTCACTGTTTACCTTCAGAAGCATAAATCTCTGCACAGATAATGTTCATATGTGGATTCCTGGTTTCTGCAGTTAATTGTGACCCAAAGCGTATTTTTAAAGTGGTTCCAGGCAATAAAGCCTAAAAATAAATACATCTACTTCCTTTTTCTGTGTTCCAGCCTCAGTGACTCTGACACAGTGCTGTAATATTTACACCTCTGATGAAAGCAGAGTTTGTAGTTGCAGAGAAATACTCGACTCATTTTGGGCATTTACGAGCAGGAACCTCAGAAAGCCCCTCGCTGCTTCACTGGTTAAGAAGCAAAGCAAACATTAGTTCACAGTGATGTTAATTAAGGCCCAAAGTTTAGGAACGAACGTCAGCACTTCACTAATGAATGTAATGCTGATTCATGTGCTTGTTTTGTAATGTGCATGTTGTGCGTTGCTATTTCCCATATTCTTTGGCACTGATAGATGAAGAGTCTCAGGCAGGACCGAGGCTGCCAGCTGCTGACAGTGAGCAGGGAGAGAGCAGCAGAAGCTGGGCAAGAGCAGGGCACCTTCAGCCCCCTTCATCAGTCAGAAATCATTTGGGTGTCTGTGTGAAATGTCTGATTTTTAAAATCTTTTTGTAGACATATTTATTAAATGTTTAACAATTATATAGAAGAAAGACAATGTAAAGAACAAAACGTGACAAAACAAAAATGAGTTGAAGTTATGAACTGTTTCTGAGAGACAAATAACACCAGGATCCTTTTTGTGTAGCTGACAGCTGGTAACTGTGCAGGGGCGGGTCTAGCAAAGTGTTGCCAGGGGGGCAGGTAGGGCATTAACAGGGAGAGGGGGGCACAAAGACATACTTTTCTATCTTGTTCTCATTTAAAATGTCTCACTTTTAATAAATAATTATCTGAATCTTACAACAAACGTTTTCATCTGATGTAAAATGTATAGAAATCCATTATTGTACATAGTCATTTTTTAGGGTCCCATCATAATTTCTTCAGAAGTAAGTACTGCATATGATGCCAGTGTTTCCCACATTTTCTAGATTCTGCACCAGTACTGTGTGTAAAATGCATCAAAAAGTCAGTTTGATTCTTTCTCAGCTGTCTTTCTGTCTCCTTTCACTTTTTAAAGGTTGCCATGTTAGAAAACATATTTTGCCCTGCCGTGCTGTTTATTGATGTGGCAAATGAAAGGTTTATGAAAATATATCTAAATCTGTCATCAGTAATCAGCAATGATCATGTCTCACCTCTAGTCTCTGTCTTAATGTCAGGTTTCCACCGTGTGTTGTAGATGTTCAGGAGGTTAACTCGACCAACAGTCTACTTCCTGTTTAGAATAGCAGGACAGGGAGGATGGTGCAGGTTTAAGTTTATTAGACTGATGCATGTATACCAACAAGACAGCGTCCATCACTGTGACAACAGCGTTTGTTTTCATTCAAAGGCTTTATGGTTTTTCCTTTAATACCTGGGGGGCCGGTCTCCAGTCAAAATGCCCGGGACCATTTTTTGTCCCAGTCCAGCCCTGGTGTCAGATCTGCATGCAGTGTCAATGAGACGATCAACAACAGATCAGACAAAACACTCAGGCGGACACTCCTCTGTAGAAGGAAACATGGAAAGTGTGAGGTAATCAGTGCACAACATCACTTTGTATTTCAGGCTGTTTTTATATAGAACTTCAGCACCAATGTAAAAGTTCTGGTTTGAGGAAGATGAAGAACATTTTCAGGAAGGATGCCGTCTGCAAGCAGAGCTGCTTGAACCTCAGCGCTGAGGTCCAGACTACTTCCTGTGAAGCCACGTGATGTAAATCTGCTGCTGTAACTTCACAGTTTACTGAAGCTAAATGCAACGTTACCATATAATCTGTTTTCAACAAAGGTTTCACTCCGTCCGGTGTTGATGGAATGATTCAGGCCGTACTCGTCAGGCTTCCCGTCGACCACACGCATTTCAGTCACAAACCCCGTGACTGACAACAAGGGAAACAGCAGAAGAAAAGATGTGAAAAATACTGGATGATGATGATGGAGGATTAACCGCGGTGGCTAAACTGTTTCCTGTCTTTGTGGGCGTACTCACAGGGAAGTTTCCAGGCACGTCAGTCTTGGTGGCTAAAGTCTCCATTTTCCAACATGTATCGCTACAGGTGCAAAGACACAACATTAATCATCAGTGTAAATATTTTAATGCTGTCCAAACGGTGTTTGCTTTGTCTGTCCTCTCGCACTCACAGAGGAAACGAGGACGCCACCTTCAACCCATCTTCAGTTGGCTCAACCATGGCCGGACTTCCTGTTGGCTTTGTGACAGCAAACCACTTGAAATGAGAGCAAACTGCAGTCAAGCACCACTTACAGCAACATGTGGACACGCAAATGGAAAGCACTGAGAATCATACAGAAGCATAAGAGCTGTTTATTGTAACACGTGTGTGTGTGTGTGTGTGTGTGTGTGTGTGTGTGTGTGTGTGTGTGTGCACATTAATAACACACTGATGTATGTTAGTTTGATTTATGCTATATCTGAGAAAACAACTGCAGAATTTTACATCAAAGTTTCCAAAGCTGATGTTTTGTTGTTCACTCTGTTTTATATTCATATAGTTTGTTGTTTTTAAATCAGTGGACAAAATAAATATTATCACACAAAATCCAGGGTGAAACATAACCAAATAACCTAAATGGTGAAGTCATTATAGAAGTACATGTTGCAAAGGTCAGCCTCCTGTATAGACTGCTAAACTGTCTGGGGGGGCCCTGCCTGTCCTCGTTGGATAAGCTCCACCCCTTTTCCATAAGATGGAGACATTTGTATGAAAATAGATGGGCAGTAAAATAAAAAATAAAAAATATTATGGATGACTCTGTAAATCAAAGTCCGCCTGAGGCAGAAGCAGAAACCATGAGGAGCACAGCACCACTCCCAGAAGGGCACGAAGTGAAGCCATAGCTGCTGAAGAGTGAAGACGTGATGATGGAGGAGATCACAGATGAAGATCTGCTGCCTGCTGACTCTTTATATAGAAGAGTGAGACTATCTCCCCACCAACAGCTGCACTTATACAAACCCCAGGTGCTGGGATGGCTTTGAACATGTGACATTTTCTGCAAACACATGGACAGTTTCATAAGCACAAAGATTATTCCTGCAGCGGCAGAATCGTATCCACTGTGTGAGAGGTGAACGTCAGACAGTTCTTAGAAAATGTAGTTTCTCTTTAAGCTTTTAACGTCTCTTTTACCCCCATTTGTCTAAAACTACTTGACAGCCCTTCATGTCAGAGGTTTATTACCTGTGCAGGATGGAGCACATGGTCTCAGTCAGGCTGGACACGATCACTCCTACAGGAAGTAAATGTGATTTTATTTCACCTGTGAAATGATGAAAAACAGCAGAATAGCTCACGCTAACAAACGGGTGTTGAAATGTTTCATTTTCTGCTGTTTCACAGGTCAAAAAGGGCGTCGAAGCAAACTGAAGCTGAGCTGCTGCTGCTGTTGTAGTGCAGCATCTGCTGTGTGCTTCATCAGAGAACCTTCTGTACACAGCAGACAGAGGCTGCTGCCACTGAAGTCCATCTGCTAGAGAGCTTTAAACACTGGTTATTGAAGTGGCTTTGATGATACTGATACACAGTCTTTGCTGCTGTCACAGGACAGGGATCCACCAGGGAGTAGTTGTCAGGATAAAGAGCCTTCGCTTCTCTAAATATAAACTGGATACTTGTAGGAAACTTTGGGAAGCAGCATTTTTCCTCATATCGTCTAAACTGAAGTTAGCTCAGGTGCTTCTTCCATACTTGCTCTGCAGAAAGCCAAAGAGTTTGGAGCTCTGCAAACATTTCCAGCACAGCTAGATGTTTGTAACTTTGGTCACCTCTGTATCATCCCTCAGATTCTTTCTGCACAGCTTTGAAACCATGACAGCACGAGTGATGCTGAGGAGACGTCCAGTTTAAACAGACCTTTATTCCTGGAACACAAACACATGAAGTGATGCTGCTAAAGAAGAACATTTAATCGCACTAATGAATCAAGCATCTGTATGTCTGTCAGTCTGTCAACAGTTCCTCTGATCGACTTCAGACTTGGTGGGTATTTTGTTTTTGCAGCGGTCAAAGTCGATCAGCGTGTTGCTTTGTCTGCTGTAAATCTGCCTGTACAAAGGGAAACATGCATGTTTTAGATGCAAACTCACAACATGGCTGCATTTTTGTGATTATGTGTATTTTATATTGATTTATTCTATTATGTTTTGTATATGAATCTTTACAAGTGTGTCGATACAAAGGCTTGATTAAAACAAAGGTCTCAGCTGTGCTGTTAGGGATGCTCTCATATTTGTTTCAAATGTAATAAATCAAAGGATTTCAGGCTTTTCATCCTTTTTATTTGTTTGGTTCTAACAGCAGCTGGATAAAAACATGCAGGTGATGAATATAATTGTGTGATATTATGAGCATTGTGAATAAAGAAAGAGCAGAGATAGTAAAAAGGAAACAGGTGATGGACGTGAGATTTTCAGAACAAAAGCTCCTCAGTGAGACGATCACCTGGACACAAGGTCAGGCAGCTGCACTGTAAAAAAAGTCAGTAAAATATACAGCAAAACACCGTCAAATTCCAACGGTAATGGAGCGTAAAATCAAAAACTTCCTTTTACTGTATTAAATAGATTGAATAACCGTTAATTGTGAGACTGGATAAAACTTTGTTTTTTACTGTAATAAAATGTTGAAATTATAAATATTTTCTGTGAAAACAAATAAATATGCATACATTTTACAATTACATATTGTAATGTTGAAAATGTCTGAAAAACTTAGATTTTACGGTATTATTTGAGTAAAACTACATCTTTTGGGGTTGTGCACATTGGAATTCACAGTATAAAGCTGTAGATTTTTAAGCAAACAAAAACATTCATTTTTACAGAAACAAGATGTTAAAAAATAGGGTCCACCGTAATAATACAACCAGTACATACCATTAAAAAAAAAGCAAATATCAGCAGTGAAAGACAATAAAACTGATAGTATTTTTTTATTTTAAAATTCAGATACTGATATACAGATTAAAAGTTAGGCCTGCAGTATATCATTGTTAACCTTCTGATAAAAAAATCAACAGCAAAAGAAGATGTTAAAAATAAAGTTTATGGTTGTGAATAAAATTGATTTCAATAATCTTTTTTAATTATTATTTTAAAACAACTTTATGTTGTTGTGTTTCACGCCATATTATCAGACCACCTTAAGTGGGTCGGCCTTAAATTTTGAATTTGTGTGATCGCTGTTGATTGGTAGCTAAACTGCTGGTAAACTGTGTACAGACGTTTTACGTTCGAATTGCAGAGAAAAAAAATCTGGTAGCAACATTGTGCAGTATGAGCGAACCATTTCACCAAAAAAAGGGGAAGCAAGGTAAGACGTGGCTGCAGCGGTCTGCAGACGTGACTTCTGATCAAATTCGAACCTCCTAAAGAAACAAAGAGCGACGTTACATTGCGGGATGACGTCACCTGAAAATGACCAATAGCGCGGCGCGCTGCTGAGCTGTGTGCCAACCGCTCTTTTTTTCATGCAGGAGACTCAAGTTGGCTTCGCTAACGGACACAGTTTTGAACTCGTATATTAGCGCCATTTATTGCTGCTTGGACCACAGCATCTTCGGAATTTGTAGACATCCTGGCAGCTTACAATTAGTTCGAGGTGAGGTGAGTACATGCAACTTCAAGTTATCTCTGTTATAAAAATCCACCAGCCCAGCGTTTATAGATAATTTTAGCAGTTCGTTTTTTATGAGTGAGGTTGTGAATTTAGTTAGCATTTGTGAGTTGAGTTAGCATTACTGTTGTGAGGGAAGCATTGCTCTGGATTAGTTTCTGTATATGGCGTGCTTAATTCGCTAGGGAGGAATTACCAAAGTACATGGAGTTATGTTAACGTGTAATTTCTGTGGTAAGGTAGTTCAGTCATCAAGGGGCTACGTGCTTCATTGTAAACTGCATCGGAATGAGCCACGTTGTTTCTTTCGGTGTATTGAAGCAGGCTGCAAGCAGACATACACCAGGTATGGCGCGTTTAAGGCTCATTTTTACCGAAGACACTGCCCCCACCCATGTCACTGGTGTGGTGGTGGTTTCTTCGTTTACATGTGCAATGGCGATGTGTGAACGTCAGTGTCAGAACTCTAAAGAGTTAATAGCTCATCTGAAGAGCCATATTGTGGAAGGACACGTGGTCACTTGTCCAGTAAGAGGATGCACAAATACCTTTAGAGTTAAATCATCTTTTACTGCTCACATGTCACGTAAACACAGAGTTTTCAGACAGCAGCATTGGTGATTTATATAGACAGTCTGCATGTCAATCATCATCTGTTCCAACCACATCAGATGACTTTGTACCCTTGATTTCCGAGCCTGCTGCACAGTCTATTGCACATGAAGATAACATGGAAATGCCCCCTGAATTCTGTGATCTTTTTCTGAGAAACGTTTCACTATTCTACTTAAAATTGCAGGGTCAGTTTCTACTGCCTGCTTCAACCATACAGAACATTGTAGAGGAAATGCAGAACATGCATGAGTTGGGACAGACATACAGTTTGGGTAAACTTGCATCACTGTTAAAAGATGACACATCATTATCAGAGGAGGACATCAACAAAGTCTGTGAGTCTGTCAAAAGCTATGATCTTTTTTCTGCATGTCATACCGGGCCATTGAGGACAGTGCACTCCAGAGCTCAGATCTTTAAAAAAGCCTTCAACTATGCGGAACCAAAGAAAATATTTTTAGGGAGAGATGAAAACAGAAAAGATAGGTTTGCCTATTATGTGCCTTTAAGAGAGACTTTGAGATGTCTGCTAGAGTCTGATCTGTGGCAGAAATCAGAAGAGCCCTCTACTGAGCCTCCTGCTGATGTTCTGTGTGACATAAGTGATAGTAAGCTGTTTTAAATAAAATGATTTTTTTGGTCAAAACCCACTGACTTAATTGATTTCTATCCATTAACATCTTACATGAAGTATGGGTACCAAATGGTTCCACTGAAACACAGTGTGCTGTCACAATAATGGTGCTGTTAGTTTGGTACTTACGAAACACTGTATAAAAGTGTAGTATCAGGCAAGATCAGCTTCATATTTTAAGACCAAAGGTACCACTTGGTGTAAATTGACCTTTATTCACATTCTTTTATCAGACATCTTGGAAATGGGGGGCAGCATAAGGAGTTCCATTACTAAGGTGCTGCCGGACCTGTCTGCCTCAATCCTTGAAATTGTACTGGAGGCACTACAATCATTAGGAGTGGAGACATCTGAGAAACAAACCAGTAAGTATTATGATTTCATTGCACAATAGCCATGAAGGACTTTCTGTTTTTTCTATTATGCTTTGGCCAAGGTCCAAAAAGTACAATTAATCTATTGTTTGTGATATTGTTTTACAGCACCAAATATGGAAATTTCAAGCCAGGCCAGCATATCGTCTCCATCTGTTTTAAGGTTTAAGGGTGGTGGCACAGCTAAGACCCAAGAGTCTCTTTCAAGGTTAGTAAAGTAAACAGATTCAAGAAGATATTTTACACATTTCTTTGTCGTCTGTCTCTAAATCTTATTTTGTCTTTATTATGATTAAAAAGGTTTGTTTTGTTCCTGCCCTTTTCAGACACTGAATTTGAGCAGAAACCACAAGGATACTCAAAGGACCTGTGACTCTCAGGAAATGGTGAGATTTCAGGTCATAATCTTTTTTTTTCCATTAAATTAATTTTCCTTTTTCCCTTTACAATATTGCTGTTTTGTTTTTGTAAACAGCATCAAATGAGAGAGACAGATGAAACAGTTTCAAGACAATGGCAGGAAAAAAATGCTGAAGATTGAAACAAACCTTGGCTGGAAATATTTGGTATGTGTTTTACCGTAAATCAAATTGTTGAAAAACATTCAGCTACACTGTAACACAGGGAAACTTGATTTGCACTTATTTTGTTACTTTAATTTCTTGTCTCATTATTTTTGTCAGTTATTATTGTTTATGGTGTATGCCCTTCTTGTTTTCCTTCTGAATGCAGAAGGTATCTAGCCAGTCCACAATGAAAGCTTCGTTGCACCCAATGAGTCTTCTGGCAGAAATGATGGCGGCTGTATTCTTTGGTTTCCCTAAACATCACACCCTGCCTGTTTATACGAGGCTCTTCAATTAAGTCTGCACCCAAAGATTCAATAAGAGGTAAGCAGTGGTATTATTCAAGTTTTGCTAAAGAAAGATGGACAGGAGACACTAATCTTAATCAGCCGAGCTCAGGTTCATGTCCAGGTGAGCAGTTTCATACGCTATAAAATGTAGATTGAATGATAGGTCTCATCACCATGCATTCAGCCATTAACTTCAAGTTCTATGATAAATCAATACAAAACTTAAATACGTTTTCCAACAAATTATGATTGTGATTAGGGCTGCGTTGTCTATGTATAACTTTTACACAAGTAGATTTAAAGTATAACTATTGCCAAAACGCAACCTGGGCTGTTTTTTTTTTTTTGTTTTTTTTACTGTATCGATTTTGATGTGCTCAAATTTATGCCCCGGCCCCCTAGTATTCCCATTCACTGGCTATTGACCACAAAACAAAATCACGGTCAATCTCAAAAACGGCTTGTTTGTCGTAATTATGCTTTTAGATATATGTTTGTCTCGTTTACAGTAAAAAAAAAAAAAAACTGAAAAAAACAGCCCAGGTTGCATTTTGACAATAGCTATCCTTTAAGAACTGTATATTTTACACTTAAGAAATCATTTATCATTAGACCTGGTTTTGGCAGCACGTTTTGTTCATTTCTGTGCATTTTGCTCAAGCACTGATCAAACTTTGTCCATTTTTTTTGCTGCAGAGGGGATCCTGCCAGTCCAAAGTGAACTCCTGATGGACATTGAAGTACTCCTGCAGAGCTTGTATCTTCAACACCATGCGCATTAGAAACTCCACTGAGTCCTTTCCTTCACCAAGGCAGGACCCAGTGACTCATTACTGTTGATAGGTCAGGGGCAGGTAATATTTTGTTTCATGTTTATTCATTCCTCCATGGATTACCAGCCATATATATGGACACATGCTGTATTCTCAAGATCTATGCTGTTTTGTAGGAATAGAGAAAATAATATGTTTAGTCTGTTTTCAAATGGTATGTCAAATTTTCTCATTGTTTATCAGTAATATTCTCTACCTTGGTTGTATATGAGCATCTTTAGATTTTTCTATATTTAGCGGTTGCAAATGTAAAATGTACAGTAAACCATTTATGTTCCTCATATTGTACTGTATTTTTAGCGGTAAAATACCGGCAGCTGTGGTTGCCAGGAATTTACTGTAAAATGTATCTGGTCAAAATAAAATGCTGTAATTTGTTATACAATTTCACTGTGTTTTTTACTGTCAAAGGTTTTAATAAGGTTTAACATATTTCTGTTATTTTTACAGTTATTTACAATAATAGGGTCTATCCTATTACTGTTAAATTAACAACAAATTACTGTAAATATTATTATATTATTACTTTTTTTTTTACTGCAAATATCCGTAAAAAGCTATGGAAAGTTGCATTTTTTACATTAAATTGCTGTTTAATTGACAAATATATTTGGTTTTTTCTATCATGATTTTGGTAAAATAATACGTTGTCTACCTTAAAAATTAGGGTTACAAAACCAGTATACCGTATTGTCTTTTACAGATTCCACATTTTTTACACGGTATATTCCTGGCAACCACAGCTGCCGGTATTTTACCGTAAATTTGACAGATTTTTTTTTACAGTGTGGGACTCATCTAGAGAGCAAAATGGAAAAGTGATCTGTGCAGAACATCACTGTTGATTGCAGTTATTTACATCAGACTTCTTCTCTGAGATAAGAGCACCATTTGTGGGAAAGATGACAGTATTTCCAGGCTGGATGCTGTTTGCAGGGAGAACTGAATGAAAGTCTCCTGCACCTCAGCGCTGAGGTCCACACCTGTGAACACAGATGAGGTCAATCTGCTGCAGCACGTAGAGCTTTACTGATCAGCAGGTTCAAAGGATTCAGCAGAGCGTAGAGTCAGAGCTAAACCTGGGAGTCACTCACGCAGTCCGGCTGGCGCATCTCCATCTGAACACCTCCGGTGTCGCGGCGCGGGCGTCTCAGATGGCCAACAGCCCCCGGTGGCACCTCCTCTCTCCACGCTGGTCCTCGGGGATTCCATCATCAGGAACGTGCGGATGAGGGGGGCGCTCACGCTGTCGTTCCCGGGAGCCACTGTTGTTGACATAGTGGACAGAATTCCCAACATTCTGGCATCCCACCCACAGGTTAACCGGCTCATCATCCACATCGGCACCAATGACATCCCCAAACAGCAATCTGAGCTGCTGAAGTTGGACTTCCTCCAACTCTTCAGCCTCCTTGGTCAGTTGCAGGTGAGTGCTTTTATCTCTGGGCCCACCCCCACCTGTGGCAGAGGGATAGGCCGTTTCAGCCGGCTGCTCAGCCTTAACACCTGGCTTTCCTCCGCCTGTGTCTCCCACGGCGTGGGTTTTATTAACAACTTTGATGCCTTCTGGGAGAGGAGGCATCTTTTTGGGGCAGACGGGCTCCACCTCAACGCCTGGGGACGCCGTTTGCTGTCCGCCAATTTGGCATTTGGCGTACAGCACTGCCGCACATCGCCCTGTCACTACCCCAAACTGACATTACCTGCTGATCCGTCTGCCACTGACTGATGTTCCCCTGGTCCCAGCTCCTATATTTGTTCCACTTTTAACAGTAATACACAAAACTCTGGACTCGGACCTCTCTCTCCCACAGTCAACACAATACCCGTCATAATCACAAACAGAGCAACAGAATTATCATAAATCCAGTAACTCCAAAAACATTAATAACCTCCGGCCTCTTCAAAAATATCAACATCCATTCAACTCTATTGTCAAAAATCCACCAGTCTCAATCAGTATGGCACTTTTAAATGTCCGCTCTCTGTTGAACAAGTCTTTTATTATTAATGATTTAATCTTAGATAATAAACTTGACTGTTTATTTTTAACTGAAACATGGCTGGGTTCGGATGCACCAGTTGTTCTCACTGAGGCCTCCCCACCAAATTTTAATTTCTCTTTTTCTATTAGAAGTGGTAAGAGAGGTGGTGAGACTGCATCTTTAGCCAACAACACACTCACCTCCAAACAAATTTTATTTGATCATTTTACCACTTTTGAATTCCACGCTATTGTTTTCAGCAGCCCTCCAGTTTTATCTGTCACAGTTTATAGACCACCTAAAGACAGCGCTGCTTTCATCAAGGAATTCTCTGAATTTTTAACAAACATACATTCAAAATATAATATGATAATTTTAACCGGTGATTTTAACCTGCACATAGATAATCCTTCTGACCCTGCATCAAAAGAATTCTTAAACATTCTTCACTGTTTGGATTTTACCAGCACGTCACGCAGCCGACTCACAACAGAGGACACACTCTGGACCTGGTCATCACCCATGGGCTGTCCACCAGCGTGTCCTCTGTTGTTGACTTGGCTGTCTCTGACCACTACTGTGTGTTTTTTAACATCACCGGTTTTATTCAGCGGGAGACCTCGGTGCGAACTGTGAGGAGGCGCTATCTAACCTCTGAAGTGGCTGCAAATTTCACCAGGGTTTTAGTCAAATGCCCCCCTGTGATTTTACCTGCACCCTGCGATTTGATTTTTAGTTATTTTAACAGCAAACTGAAGAAAAGCCTTGACTCCGTTGCTCCACTCACCACCAAAAAGATTAACGTAAAACATGCATCACCCTGGAGAAACGAAGAAGTCAAAAAACTCAAAAGAAATTGCAGGGCAGCAGAAAGGAGGTGGAGGAAAAATAAAAACACTATCAACCATCAAATATTTTGCGAGCAACTTAAAATGTACAGTAATACATTAAGGAAGTCAAGAAATTCATACTTCGCCAAAATAATCAGTAATAACAAAAATAATCCCAAGGTCCTCTTTTCCACCATAGATCATTTATTTAACCCTGATTTTAACAGCTCCCAAAGAACCCCCACAGACTCGCTCTGTGAGCAGTTTGCAGACCACTTCAGGGGAAAGATCAGCGCCATCAGATCTGATATTTTATCTAATCGTGATATGATTTTAAATACATCTGAGGGCTCGATTGTACCTGAGGAGACACTGGACAGCTTTGTCCTGGTTAATGCTGAGAACCTGCAGAAAGTTTTCTCCACAGTGAGACCCACCACATGTCTTTTAGATCCAATCCCTTCTTCACTCTTTAAAACACTTTATGGATTTTTTGAGGCTGAGCTTTTATGCATGATGAATTGCTCTCTTCAGTTGGGTGTCTTCCCTGCTGCCTTTAAAACGGCGGTGGTGAGGCCCCTTCTGAAGAAGAGCAATTTGGATTGTAATGATTTTAATAACTACAGACCTGTATCCAACTTACCATTTTTAAGTAAAATCTTAGAAAAACTTGTTTTTACTCAGATTACTGATTTTCTGAATGATAGACAGATCCTGGAGATATTCCAGTCTGGATTTAGGGTGAACCACAGCACAGAGACGGCTCTCCTAAAGGTTTAAAGGTAATAACCTAAAGGTAATAACTATTGCATTTATTAAACTGATTTGCATTAGACTGCTGATTTATTGTGAATGAATGATATTGTTTTATGATGCATTATACTGCTGAGTTATAAGAAATACTGTTCGCAGAAAGTCATCGCCTTATTTGTCTGATTAGAAGAGAACAGCCTAACTAAGCCTAACAGGGGACAGGTACTTCTGCCCAACCTGGCAGCCACAAAGTGAACTCATTTAGGTAAAGATAACCACATGCACCTAACCAGCCTGCACCAGCCTGACATTTCTTCCTCCTAAGTAAAAACCAATGGATGGATTGAACTTAGAGTCTCAGCTCAGTTTTCTATTTTGACCACCTACACCCCAAGATACTCTTTTAAAAAGTGTTGTTTTCAGATCCCTTTGAAGTTCATAAAGGGCCTGTTCATTTTCATTCAGATGTTTTATTACATAAATGTTACTGTTTTCTTTTGATTTATGCTCCCACTACACTGCACCTCTACAAACAACAATGCCACGGACTGTCAGCTGCTTTTACATGCTGTGAACATGAGTAGGTTTGATCAGAGTTTCAATTATCAAAGAAAAGACAAACTGAGCAAAAAGAAGGAAAAAAAGACCAACTTCTTCCCAACTGACAAGAAAAATACTCGTCATGTTTTCATAATAAAGGATCAGGCTCCCCATTTATGACAGCTTGGACCAATAATGTCTGTTACACTGATGCTACTGTAGAGACAGGGTCAACATCTCTATTTAAATATAATTAATATACAAAACACAATAAAAGTTATACATGAATTATTCATTATTTTTACTATTGATAAAATTCATGTATACTAATCAAAGTTATACATGAGTAACGACATTATTAATAATGATTAATAATAATAATTCTAATGCCAACATGATGACTGTTCATAGCTCCTGCTTTGAAATACTGAACTTAAACATTGAGCTGATGAAAGATCACAATTCACAGTGGCCCACTGTCAGAATCATTCTGAATATAAACTCATCGAGTTAATCTGAACCTTTCTCAAATGTGCTGTGAATAAATGCTGCTGCAAGCCACTGTGGGAAAGCTGTGTTATTATCATGGAAACATCTGTGACACATTCACAGAGGACGAGGACACAAAGGGACGACACGCAGAGGCTGTGTTAAAGTCAAAAATCCAAATCTTTAGTCCTAAACAGGCAGTGGTTACAAACAGGAAGACGAGCAGTCCATTAAACAGTCTACAGGGTCAAACATACAGAGAATTCAAACAGCTATTAAAAACAAATAACTGGACACTGAAAAACTTCAGTGATGTGTGAGGCACCAAAGGGAAGCAGCTGAGTATATTCAATGAATTCTCTTCAAATACAAAGACAGAAACTCCTACAGGCAGCATGCAAACTGAGCAGGATACACAAAGATCAGAGATTACAAAATAAATCAGAAAAGGATTTCAAACTTACTGAGAGCAAGGCCTCTGTTACAAATCTGTCTAATAGAAAAACATGCTGTACAGATACGCTCAGTGTTCATGGTCATTTAAAAACTGGCTCTACCTGAACCACTTCAATATTTTATGAAGTCACTGAGTCGACCATTTCTACAGTTTGTTTCCTTCATTGCAGTTAGAGTGCGGCTGGTAAGGATGAAAACACACACAGAGCGTAAATTGTCTTTGTTAGTAACAAACGTCAGCAAAGAAAAGACAAAACACACAAACACTCTCATGATATTCATGAATCATTAGAAAGCATCCAAACATTCTGCTCGTGGACTTTTACAGTCTTATTTGCACTCGCTCATCTTCATAATCATCCTGATCAATACATGACAGGGGAGGCTTTGAGGTAGGCGGGGCTCTCTGCTGATGTCAGCATGAAAGGCAGGACCAGCGTCTGCCACATGTTGGTGAAACATCACAGTACACTGGCGTGGTTTCCTTTCCAGATGTTGGACGTTTGACACTTCAACGTTGAGGCCAACAAGAAGACACAGTTTTGGGTCGGGTTGCTGCAGGGTTTCTAACTGAGCAAAAGCAGAAGCACACAGACCAACAGGGATCAGATGCTGAGTGTTAGAGGAACATCTGTGCTGATCACTGAATGCTGCTGTGGTCTCTTGTTGAAGTTGGCTGGTGGGACAGTCTAATAGTGATATCCTGCCCATCGGAGGAACACTTTTAAAAACACATGCAATACTTTGTTTGTATTACAGTCACAGTTTATGTTATTTTTGTCCTTTAAAAGTGTTGCTGTACTATAAAGTCCTATAATTTGAGGCTAAAACGGCTCAGAGAGTCTCTCTCTCAGAGGATCTCCTTTGAAAGTGGAGACGGCTTTATCCGCTGATCCACGTCACTTTACCTGGATGTTTTCTTTGAAGCTGGATGAAGACTCCTCTCCCTCACTCCTGCTGCAGCTGTGTGGTCCAGTTGGCCTCTGAGGTCACAGTCAACATCTGTAGCAGAAGAGGGGAAATAAAAGTCCAGGTTACCAAAACTGGGAGCTTTCCCAAAATAGAGCGTAACTGGACTTTTTCAGCCTTACAGGCAGATAGTCGTCTGAAGCTGCAGCTTTTTCTTTTTAGCTTTTTCCAATCTCTGCTCTCGGCTTTCTTTGAGAACATGTCTGCTTTCTTGGCATGGGTCTGTCTGCTGTTGGTGAAGAGACTAAATCCACATACTCGCTACTAAGATCTCCTCAAGTAGTCTCAACCAGATTACAGTTTAAGAGTAAATGTCTCCTGAGAGTTTCACCTTGGGGAGATGCTGTCTGGCTAACATGCAATCATGAGCATTAATCTATGAGGTGAAAAAGTAATTTTAAAAGCTCCAGCCACAAGTTTTATTTCATCTGTGTTTTGGTCAGAGTCCCATCAGACCTCCAGAATGGTGTCAGAGTGTTTTCTATCCACGTGATGAGCACAGGCCTCAGGTCCAGACCTCCACGGGCACCATAGCCTCTTTGGAGCTAATAGGTGCAAGAAGGTTTTGTTGGGATAGGAACTGAAGAGGAAACTGACGAGGAAGGCAAGGATCTTCTTCAGCTCCTCCGAGCCGGGACCTCTTTGTGTAGGCCAGCATTGGCCAGGTAGCCCTCCAGCATCGCTGGATGGCCGACAGTGGAAAACCTAGAGGAGTAGGAGAGAAACAGCAGCTTGGAGCATGTCTTTATACTGTTTAGTTTTTAGAGCCACAGACTTTCTTTTAATGTCATTGTTCAGGATCTATGACTGATTATGTATTTATTGTATTCCTCCATGACTGTGTGACAGCAAGTGGAAAAAACCAGCTTCACCTTTGTTGATATGCTTGTAATTTTAATATTGATTAAATGTCCCATGAAATAATAGAAAGCTCATATATGAAAATGTATTTTAAGAAGTAAAATGTTAATCTGAGTACAAAGGAGTACACTCACCTTCTGGTAGATGGAGGTGTAGCGAGCGCTGGTGAACGAAGAAAACAGCGCTGGTGTTTTCTTCGTTCTACCCAAAAAGGAAACTAGCGCAACTTGTAAGCGAACTTGACTTTCAAAATAAAAGCACAAAGCACCAAAACGTTGACTACAAAAAACAAACAGTAATGTACAGCTTAAACAATTTAAAATCATGACATGGATCTTGACAAGATAAAGAAATAATCGAAATTATATACAATGTCATCATGCCAACAGTTACAACATCGATGGAGGATCTTTGTAAGCGCTGAGGATCGTCCTGATGGACAGAACAGAAGGAGAGTGAGACAAGTGAAGATATACTAAACAACACTGTGACATGAACTGAGCCACACACAGTTTGATTCACAGGTGATTGACACATTATTTGACCACAAGTGTCTGTGAAGGTTCTCAGTCATCCAGGTCATCGTAGTCAAAGGAGCCTCTTTGCTGACTTTAAAGTCAGAAAAGAGGCACAGAAAAGAAGATCAGACACCAGCGAGGGAGGATAAGAAAGACAGACGCAACAACATTGTCATCCCCTATGTAGCCGGTGTATCAGAAAAACTCAGGAGAGTTTTCTCCAAGCATGACATCCCGGTGCATTTCAGACCCAGCAACACGCTCAGACACAAACTGGTTCACCCGAAAGACAAAACTCCAAAACACAGACTTAACAATGTGGTGTGTGCTGTACAGTGCAGCGAGGGATGCACAGACCTCTACATTGGAGAGACCAAACAGCCACTTCACAAGCGCATGGCACAACACAGAAGAGCCACCTCCACAGGACAAGACTCAGCAGTCCATCTGCATCTTAAGGATAAAGGACACTCTTTTGAGGATGCTAATGTTCACATTTTGGACAGAGAGGACAGATGGTTTGAAAGAGGAGTGAAGGAAGCATCTATGTCCACTGTGAGCGACCATCTTTGAACAGAGGCGGGGTTTACGACACCAACTCTCTGCCATCTATAATCCAGTTTTGAGATCCTTCCCAGACGCCTTAACGCCCACTCACATCCTGGGCCATCTGACCTCAGGAATTCGCATGATAAGGTGGGGCCAGGTTTCACAATGAACACACCCGAAACTCTGGCTGATTGGGACCCACGCCCAGTTTCACACTTTGGCTCAGGCGATTAGAGGATCATCAGGGGGTCCTTTTGTCCCTCTGTGGGGGGTCACTCCCACTAGGTTTATATCTGGGACTCTCCACCATTTGACCTTAGAACTGAAGAAGCTTCTCGGATGAGAGGTGAAACGTCTTCAAGCAACTTAAAGAAGTCCAGACGCTTTTCTTTGCAAGCTCCTTTGACATTTGACCACAAGCAATCTTTTCTGGTTTGACGCCGTCTTTGTAGCCAGAAACCAGCTCTCTCCTCGGCTTCCTCCACTACACGCTTCCCCCACGCCAGTCTCCTCCGTCACTATAAAGGGGAGAGTCATGAGCTCCATCACCCTCACCTGTGCCGTCCAACGTCCCGCCACCAGCCTCCACTGCAGCAGGCCAGAGACCACACCCCTGCCACAATAAGTAAAAGTATATCCTTGCTGTACCCTTAATGCTAAATGTGCTAAATTAACCGCTGCCTTTGCCCCTTTGGGATTATTCTTATGTCACTGGGATGTTGACCTTTGACCTTCACATTAGAGAGATGGGCAGACATAATTAGTGTATGAATTTTAAAGTAACAGGTAATAAAGAGAGTGTAGCAAATGTAGTCAGGTTTATTACTCTGTATCACACATGAGTGCCCGAGGGAGGCGGGGCTGACTGGGGAGACACAGGAAACAGAGAGACAGGGCTGACTCGACATGAAACGATGAAACGTGGGACACGGGAACAGAAACTAAACACAGGCTGAAATGAACACTGAGGGAGGGAGAACTAAGATTACTGAGAGCCTGATAAATAAGAAGAACAAAAACCAAGAAAAACAAGAGTCAAAGAAAACCAAAAACACAAAGCATTGGGCCAGGACCCACTGCTGTGACATTTATATGTGATAAAAACATTAAAAACTGCTCACATGTTGAAATCTTTCTACGTATACTTTAGGTTCAGCTCTCCAGCCTGGCATTTGGTTAAGCATGATTCAAACATTTGATTTTGTTTAACTGGTTTTAATTATAGTTACTTTTTGTGAACATTTGTTGCAGCATTTAAAAATACATCATTTATTTTCAAACTTTTATTTGATTTAGAGCATCATATTTGACCAACGTAAATGTTTTAATTTCATATAAAATAACTGAAACAGTGAACTGAATATCTGAAATCTTTCCTTCCTTAAAAGTTATAATCCTACTTAAGTTATAGTGCAAACGCTTAAGCAACAAATATACTTGATGCTAATTAATTAATATTTCCCTTTGATGTTGCAACTATGCGGTCACTTCTGTCTTTAAACAAAATAATATTTTCCAGTTACAGAAATCATAAAGTCCAAACTAAAGTGCTACTGTTGCTATATGCATTTTATATAAATCATGGATGATGGTCCTGACATGAAGGAAGAGAAAGTTACAGGTTGCATCCTTTGACTTTGTCTCCGTGCCTTTGGGCGATTTTCAGAAGGACAGATGTTTCTGTTCAATTCTTAAATCAATTTTTTCAAACACAAACACTATTTTAAAGCTTCTAGAGAGTAAAATATTAATGATAATTATAATAACAATAATAAAAACAAAAGCTCTCAGATCCATCAAACCAAGCAGCAGAAAGAACAATAACTGAAGAGAAAACTTTAACCTTGTAGACTTCATTATGTTCCAGCTGCTCTACAGACGCTGTGACCTCGAACTTAAGCAGGTCGTAACGTATGTGCAGCTCAATAACTTCATAATCAGACCCTGTGGTATTTAGGCAGCAGAACAACTAAGAATAACAACTACAAATAATGTTTTTAGGTTTCTGTTGTACTGCAAGGTTCTGTACAGGAGAACCAAACCAAGAGCAAATATTACGTCTCATTTACACCTGAGCACGAAGAGCCATCAACATTTAGCAAATTGAATCATCTTTGTTTAGATGCAAGAAGAATCGTATAGAAATGAAAAAGTAGAAATAGAAATCCAGAGCAAGGATATCCTCTAATTCAGCGTAGCACATGTGCAGCTGCTGCGATTCACGTAAGCATTCGGCTCGTCACTGTTGCAGATTTTTCTCTCGCTGTTCTGGCTCACAGCGCTGCAAACACAAAAATAAATATCCCCAAAGGTGTGAAAGGGAGCTAATTAGTAAGAGTATTGTTACTCTCCGCAGGAGTCGTCCAGCAGTAGAAATCAGTCCAATAACAAGGTGTGTAACATCTAGCAGGGTGACAGAAAAACCCAGGGTAACTTCTAAGGACCTCAACGTCTCTCTCACATTGTGTTTTTTAAACATGCTTCCATTTGTCACTTCAGTCTTTACTCTGAAATACAGGAAGAGAAATCATGGCTGAAACAATTTCTCATGAAACCAGGGGTGTGGTCCAACAGTCAGTTTGGTGAGGAAGGTTCCTAACTACATCGTTCCCTCGCTCACCTGGAGACCGCTGGAAGCACTGTGAGAATCATGTTCTTTGATTTCTCCAGTGCCTTCAACACCATTCTTCCCTCGGTTCTAAAGGACAAGCTGGTGAACTCTGGAGTGGACCATCACCTCACTACCTGGATCCTGGACTACCTCACCGACCGACCACAGTATGTGAGGACTCAGGGCTGTGTGTCGGACAGGGTCGTCTGCAGTACGGGGGCCCCACAGGGAACGGTTCTGGCTCCGTTCCTCTTCACCATCTACACTGCAGACTTCTCCCACAATTCCACCCAGTGCTTCCTGCAGAAGTTCTCTGATGACTCTGCAATAGTCGGCCTCATCACTGATGGGGACGACAAGGAGTACAGAGGTCTGACCCAAGACTTTGTGGACTGGTGCCAGCTGAACTACCTCCAGATCAACGCCAGTAAAACCAAGGAGCTGGTGGTAGACTTCCGCAGGCACAAGCATTCTCCACTGCAACCACTGAACATCCAAGGTATGGACATTGAGGCTGTGGACAGCTACAGGTACCTTGGTGTTCATCTGAACAATAGACTGGACTGGACTCATAACTCAGACGCCCTCTACAGGAAAGGGCAGAGCAGGCTGTACCTGCTGCGGAGACTCAGGTCGTTTGGAGTGGAGGGCCCACTGCTGAAGACCTTCTATGACTCTGTTGTGGCTTCTGCTATCTTCTATGGTGTGGTCTGCTGGGGCGGCAGCATCTCTGCTGGGGACAGGAAGAGACTGAACAGGGTGATCCGAAGGGCCAGCTCTGTTCTAGGATGCCCTCTGGACCCAGTGGAGGTGGTGAGTGACAGGAGAACGGCGGCTAAGCTGTCATCCCTGTTGGACAACATCTCCCACCCCATGCAGCAGACTGTGACAGCACTGAGCAGCTCCTTCAGTGGGAGACTGCGGCACCCACGGTGTGGGACGGAGAGATTTCGCAGGTCTTTCCTCCCCACTGCTGTCAGACTCCACAACAAAGACTTTAACTGAACAAACACACACATCCACACATGTGCAATAGTACTAAGTGCAATAATCCTTTCTGTCATCGTTGTATTTTTACTCAGTTGTATATAGTATTTGTATTTGTATTCTATTTTTATCTTATTGTATATTTATTTTATTTTATTCTACTGTATATAGTATTTTATTTTATTCTATTCTGTACAGTTGTGTACTGTATTTATTCTTATTGTATTCTAATTTTTGCCTCATAACTTTTGCACTGTCCACTTCCTGCTGTGACAAAACAAATTTCCCACGTGTGGGACTAATAAAGGTTATCTTATCTTAACTGAGAGAAGTGACCCAGAAGTATCTGTGTAGCAGCCACAATGAATCCAGATCATGAGCTTTATTAACTGATCAAAGTCTCTTCTTTCATCTTCTGTATCATTCAGTTTGCATTGGTAATGCCCATTATTGTAATGCTTTTTTAAGACCAGCAAAACTTTATTTCACTTTGGGTTAGCTGGGATAAGTGATGGATGGAGGGAATTTTACTTCAGCCACAGAAATCCTAAACAGGAAGGAGGAGCAGAGTTACAGTGGATCACTATCCAGCAGGGAAACAAGGTTTATTTCAATTTCTTGGCCATGAGTGAGATTTACTGAGTGGGCAAATTAGGGAGACGACACCATCAGATCCCGAGCCCTCCATGTGTTAATCAAGAGACGGCTGCTGTGCTACATCCATAAATAATGAATAAATTAGGAGCTAAAGCTGAAAGGACAGTTTATTTGTACCATCTTCACGTGAACACATTCAAGAACATCACAGATGAAGAAACATTAAAAACTTCCACACTACATAAAGCAAGAAAAATAGTTTTTCTTTCAGGTGGTTTCAGAAAAACAGAAACATCAAACATCTCCAAGACTCTCTTTGAAAGAACTAAAAACCTTTGTTCTCATGGTCCAATCATGAGTGAACTCCCCGATGAAGCCTTGTGTGCTAAAACATGTCAGAGTTTTAAAGGTTAAACATGAGTTTCCAAAACGTTTTGCTGGAGAACAATGAACTATTTGACTGAGTTTCAATCATTTACAGACGAGCAAAACCAGGACAGAGAAAAAAGGACAAAACTGACTCAGTAAAACAACAGAAAAGAAGATCCCATGTAGATCTGTATTATGTAGAAGTTCAGCCCAGCAACCAGTTCAGTTCAACACAAGTTTAAATGATTCTATCTGAACTCTGTGGAGCCTGATCTCAAGCTTTTTGAGTCCGACACAGAAACCAGAGGATCTTTCTGTGTCTTCAGATTCACTGTGATCCAGTGATGGGAGTGATTTCAGCCCTGAGTGATCGCGCTGATGTTTGCACAGAGCAGACAATGAGGTGAATGTTTGGGCACATTGGTAACAGTGAAACAGTTTATTAGTAACGTGGGATCGTTTGTGTGCAGAGTATGAACTGAGATTCCTGAAGCTCTTGTCACACTGGTCACAGCTGTAGTTTCCTTCCATGTGTGCACGTTCATGAATGTTACGATTACCTGACTGTGAGAAGCTTCTCTCACAGTGTCTGCACTTGTGTGGTTTCTCTCCTGTGTGGACTCCTTTGTGTGTTTTAAGCTTCCATGCAGTGGTGAAGGATGACCCACACTGATCACAGAGGTGCTTTTTAACCCCACTGTGAATCAGTTCATGTCGTTTTAACTCACTTGGTGTGGTGAAGCTTCTCCCACATTCTTTGCAGTATTTCAGTTTGTCTCCAGTGTGTCTACGTTGATGTACTTTTAGGGTCTTTTGCCAACTGAAAGTTTTTCCACAGAGGTCACAATGAAAGTCTTTCCCACCACCACAGTGATGACAGGGTTGAGAACTGGATCCATCTGTGTCGCTCTGCTTCTAAACAAAGACACAAAGACAGTGTAAGTCAGTCCTTCAACATTTGTATCCTGAACGTCGCCTGAAATAAAGAGCATCTCTGCAGACGTCCAACTACATTTGACTGTTTCAGTTAACACACTCAGTTTACTGGGCTGCAATAACTACAATACTACCACCATAATACTACAGTAATACTAAAATCATAACTGAAAGGAAAATCTGAATAATCACTCAGAGCTGCTTTTCCATGCAGTAGAATTGCTAACATGCTAACACAGTTTAATGAGCAGAGTTGTTCCAAACAGTCAGGCTAAAATGACAAGATAACAATATAAATACATACCTCACAGTAGCTGCACTTGTAGAGTCTCTTTCTGGTGTGGATCTGTTGGTGTTCTCTCAGGTGATGTGGAGATTTAAAAGTCTTCTCACACAGGTCACATTGATAAGGTCTCTCCTCAGTGTGGGTAAACATGTGTCGTTGTAAGTCTGTGTGAGTTATAAACTCTTTGCCACACTGTTCACAGCAGTACACATCATGTCTGGTGTGAATGCGTAGGTGTGTATTTCGGCTCCCTCTCTGACTGAAAGTTTTTCCACAGATGTCACAGCTGTATGCCTTAATTCCAGAGTGGGTAACTAGATGACTCTGTAAGTGGCTACTGTGAGTAAAAGCTCTGCCACACTGATCACAGCTGTATGCCTTAATTCCAGAGTGGGTAACTAGATGACTCTGTAAGTGGCTACTGCGAGTAAAAGCTCTGCCACACTGATCACAGCTGTACGCTTTAACTCCACTGTGGATGAGTTGGTGTGTTTTTAGGGAACGCTTCAAGGAAAAAGACTTTCCACACAAGTCACAGCTGAACGGTCTCTCTCCAGTGTGGATGACCTGATGCCGTTTTAGTTTAGCCCTCAGAGTAAAACCCTTCCCACACTCGTCACAGGTGTGTTTTTTCTCTCCCTTTCTTCTGTGAGGTTTGTCGGCCTCCTGAGAGCGCTGACTTCTGGCTCCATGTTGGTCCTGCAGTGACAGAGATACAAACAGAGGCAGTGAGTGAAATGCAGTCGTGGAACAAACTCAACCTTCAAACTCCATTAACACTAGTTTTAAACCTGAAGGTGGAGCGTGGCACCAAACACCTTAAAGGTCTCTTATCCCCACCTGCTGGTAGTTCTAACACATTACATCCAACCTGCTGTTAAAGATAATTCATGACTGTTCAAACACTAAAATCATGCCCATCCCTCCTGATTGTACACACACACACACACACACACACACACACACACACACACACACACATTATTTTATAATTTAGATTATTTTGTTGTTTCCTATTACATATTTCTATAATTTGTATAGATTTATACATAATTATTCAGTGATAATAAATCCTATGTTTGTTTATTCTAAAGGAACCCCGTTAGCTTCCACAACAGATGTTGCTCGTCTTCCGTCAAATACTCACATAAAATATTACACAATAAAGTGGATTCAAGATATCCACATAATTTCACTCTTACATCCACAGTGAGGTTTCACAATTGTTCAAATATAAGCAATCAATAATAATAATAATAATATCAATAACATTGAGGCACATTACACAAATTTCAAAAACAAATCATGTCTTACAATATTTACAACAACTAAAAGCTCTGTAAATCGGCTTTTAAGTGTTCATTGAAGTTTTGAATAATTCTCTAATTTTTTAAGGCAACTTATTCCACTTAAAAGTTGCTCTAAATGTAACAGTTTTACAAAACGTTACTTTTAACTCGAGCATTTACTAAATTGCAGTTTGTTGAAAACTGTGTAATATGATGATGTATTTCATCTGGATACTGCAGCTGAGCAGAATAAATGTGGTGTGTTTAACAGAATTGCTTTCTTTAGAACTACAAGTAAGCCATAGAATATTTTAGCCTGTACAGGAAGCCAAGAAAGGTTATTATGCATTTGATCAATATTAGTATAGTATGAACATCTTCACACTAATCTGGACGCCTTATTCTGGACTAACTGAAGTCTGTTAAGATCTGTCTTATTAGCTGCTGACCAAATGATTGAACAATACTCCAGATGAGACATTACTAGTGCATTAATGACATCTTTCATAATGAAGAAGTGATACACAAAGAGCATTTCATAGCCATAGCTATGCCTTGTCGGCAGAGTTATGTGACATTAGTGATGTTTGTACTTTCAGCGTTAACTTGGTTTTAAAGCCTTTAAAATATACGCCGTTCAATAGTCGACCTTAATCTGACAGAGAATGTGATGATTTTGTGGATAATTAAAGTCAGTCATATATCCACAAACACAACAAGCTGAAAGTCAGTGATGCTGCTCGGTTTGCAGTCCTGAACATCACGGCACAAGCAGGATCCACTGCACTGTTAATGTTAGCTGTGTTATATTGCTGCCTCTGTTCGGTGGTGTCGAGCCAAACGCACTTTAACGTGTGTTTGAACGAGCTGACGGTTCACTCGTTAAGCTGAAAGAAAGATGCTTTAATCACAGCAGTCACACATGTGTCCACTGCACCATCTGGAACTCTTCTTGTTTACACTCGTAATAACACAAACACTAAATCCTGCTTCTCTGGTGCTGTTGTGTAGCAGTGTGTACACCTGAGACTGTCACCTGTCTGTCTGTCCTGCACTCTCTCTCTGTTTCTTTCTCTCTGATTGTGGAATAAAAGTATGAACATGTGTTTATAAGTTACACTTGTGTTTGAATCCTGCAGCTTATCACACATTTGATTTCCATGTGTGACGACTGCAAGTGTCCAGAGTGAGGACAGACTGAGGGACCCACTGCTGCACATCATCTGTGAGGCTTTGCAGCCCTGATGATCCACCAGGACAAACTCAGCAGTGTGTGAGGAAGAGGAGGAGGAAGAGCCAGCAGCAGCTGACAGATGGAGAGAATAGACAGACTGTTCCCTGTTTGTGAAGGACTGCTAGGAAAGTTTAACATAACTGTCTGTGCTGAATCAGTCTTATTAGGTAATGTTCAAATAATGTGATCATCCCAGTGTTTCTGCTCCGCGGCTGCTGAGTGAGCCCTCATCTGGGACTCTCCTCAGCTCTTTCCGGGACAGTGGCGCAGCTGCCCCTCTGTTGGTCTTCCTTGGTCTCTTGTGTTCTGGGGGCCTCTGGATGTCTGGAGTTTTGATCTCCTCCACACCTGCTTCACGCCCTGGAGGACGGGGCTGTGGCCCCCCCACACCCTCTAGCAGATTATTACATGAAGGAACCTTTTAAAAAAAACAAAAAACAAGCGCGTCCATGCTCACAGGTGTACACACGGGTGATCACACCCACAAACTACACCCTTTTTGGCTCCTACCTCAAAGCACACTGTGTTCTGTTGATCTTATGTGCTGCACAATAATGTTTAACATTTAGTATTTACTGTCATATTCCCATATATCATTGTGATGTTGTTTATTCTATTACTCTTGTTCTCTTCTGCTTGTTTTCTTTTTTCTTTCTCAGCAGGTGATCCAGGTGATTGATATATGCATTTTTTTTCTCTGCCCATTCTGTTGGTTTTTGTCTTTTGCCCTTCTCCCCCGTCCCTCTTCTCAGCTGTTTCTCTTTCCCTCTTTCTTTCTCCCCTTCTTTCCCCCAGTCAAGTCTGTCCCGTATTCAGTAAGTGAAAATAAAATAAACAATAAAAGGTGAATCAAATGGACCATTACGGCAAGGCTGGGATGGTCAGTTTGGTAAAGTAAATCCGTTGGGCATCTTTCTTTGCCTTTAGACAACAATTCTGATGCAAAAGAGCCAAACGGGACAGGCCAAAAAACAAAAAAAAAGGTAATGTTCAAATAATGTGATCATCCCAGTGTTTCCAGTGTGGGAGAAAATACTCAGGGCCTTCAAGTTACACACTATGAAAGGCAGCAACAAGTTTAATGTTCAGAAACCTAAAGTCTGTATCAGCAGCAGAATGGAGCTAAAAATAAATGTTGGTTTCAGTTCTATGAAGCTTTGAGTATTTTGGATCAGTAGCTGCTGTGTTTGTTGCATCATATTGCTGTAACTGTTTATATGCTTTATATATTCTGAGCTAAGTTGATCTATAGTGTTACATCATATTCTATAAGGATGTTATGTGTTTGTAGACTTTCTGCCCAGTTTGACCCATTTAGCAGAAGTCAGCCTGTTGTAAAGGCTCACCTTTCAGCACATTCACTTCACCAGATGCACCTTGTTTCTTTTCCTCACCTTTGATTGGGTGTGGTGCTTGGCCTTAATTGCACTCACCTGTCACACATTATATGTCACACAGTATATAAGGACTGCACTCACCTACCCCTCACTCTTTCTTCACTCCCACATGGGGCGGCAGCTGAGAGAGAGCAGTCCATGTGTGTCTTTCTTTCCTTTATCCGTTATACAATAAAACAACAAAACCTGCAAATGATTGATGACTGCTTATTTTCATTCTAATCGGATGAGCCCATGATGATGACTACTGAAACCCTGAACCTTCCTTCCTCCAAAACATGGTCCTCCGAGCCGGAGTAGCGTCAGCGTCATGGATTCACAGCAGCCATTGACTGAAGATTTGAGACGTTCCGGTCGTGAAAGGCGACCTCCTGCCCACCTGCAGCAGTATGACGTTCAGTATCCTGGAAGTAGAAGTGCTCGATGTGATACAGAGAGTCAAACAGAATGCCAGCATAGTGACACAGACACACATGGGCTGCAGGATCCTGATGGGGAGTCAGGAAGTCTACCAGAGACATCGCCTGCTCCTTTACCCACCAATCAAGATGAGGTGATGAGGGAACTCCTGATGACAATGAGGGAGATTAGGCAACTCATGATTGAGTTATCTCCTCCCCATTCTCGCAGTTCCTCCAGATCTTCAATTCACACTGTCTCTGATGAAAGCAAATCCTCTGTTTGCGGTTTACAAGCCATTCCCCAAACACATCAGCAACATGAGCAGTTCCCAGTGATTGATCCAGCAACATGTCAATCACCCTCTCAGCCCCCCCAGGTTAGCCGTCACTCTGGTGCAGTTCTGGCTGCTAGCCCTCCTTTCCCTAATTCAACAATATTAGATGCTGCAGTTCCTTCAAGTGGTTTGCCTAGACCAGTTTTTCCTACACCAGATGAGACTCCTTTTAATTTCCTGGCCACGCCACTGCAAGGTCCCCACCAGATTTCATGTGTTCAACCTGCTGTTCCTCTAGATGAAGACCCCGCTCAATCTCTCGTTTGCATTCCAGAACCAAGGCAGCACCCTCCTGTAAAGCAGCAACCAGCTACATCTGATGGTTTGCATGCACAAAACCCTTCAGTACCCATTACTGCTAGTTCTAGTCACCCTGTTAGCACTAGAACACATGTGTATAAACTTGAGGGTCCTTCTTTCCCAGACCTTACCAGAGAAGATGAAATCCAGTATAGGCTGTTACGAATGGCCCTTACTAACCTGCTTGACCCTCATGACACAGAGCATTTCAAATATCATGTCCTTCTTGATCATCTGAAAGTAGACCAAGCTAAACGGTTAGCTATTTCCTTTTCCTATGCTCCTGACCCATACACTCAAGCCATCAAAGCTCTTGATGAGCGTTATGGGCAACCAAGACAGCTAGCATTGAAAGAGCTACGGAATATACTGGAGCTTCCTCCTATCAGAGCAGGTGATGGTCGGACTCTGGATAATTTTGCTCTTCGTGTACGAGCTTTAGTTGGTTTGCTTAGCACTATGGGTGATCAAGGACGGACAGAACTAAATTGTGGCTCCCATGTAGATCGCCTACTTGAAAAGTTGCCCGCAGACCATTCCATCGCTTCAAACGGCACATTTACAGGGAACAAGGAGATATGACGTATGACTTACCTTTGTTCTCATCCTGGTTGCAAATTGAATGCAAGTGTCAACCAAGAAAGGACAGTCCTGTTTCATCCTTTAACCAGCCACGACCTGCCCATAAGTACACCTCTCCACTCACAACAATATTACATGGGACAAATGCATCCGATCCTGTACAGGCAGCACAACCCATCATAATGACTAAGGCAAGATGTGCATATTGCTGCTCACCTGAACACCACATTAGCAAGTGCCCTGAGTTCATTCAGAAGACAAAGGATGAGAAAATAAACTGGATAAAAGCAAACAAACGGTGTTGGCGTTGTGCTAGGACTCATCAGGCCGCAAAGTGTGACCTGAGGAAAGCATGTGCCACCTGTATGGGACTACATCTACAGATCCTATGTGATGTAAATAAGAGATCTAAAACTGAAACTAATCCTGTAGTGAGGACACTACACTTTGATAGACCTAGTGATTGTCCCAGTGTCCTTTTAAAGGTTGTGAAAGTGCTCCTGCGTAATGGCAAAAGAACCCTGGAAACATATGCAATACTTGACGATGGCTCCCAACGTACCATGCTTCTGACATCTGCAGCTAAGCATCTCCACCTAACTGGGGAAGCAGAGAGATTATCACTTAGAACTGTCCGTCAAGAAGTTGAAACTATTCAAGGTTCTTCCGTAAGTTTCAAAATCTCACCCATCGCACATCCAGAGAAAACGTACACAATTAATAATGCCTTCGCTACAAGTCACTTAGCACTTTCAGACCACACCTACCCCGTATCCTCTCTTCAACGGAGATACAAGCATCTTCAAGGTATCCCATTAACCTTTACTAACAAAGCAGCTCCCCTACTGCTCATAGGCTCTGATCATACCCACCTTATTACGCCTATTGCACCAGTTAGACATGGACCATTTGGATCTCCTGCAGCAGTCAAAACCCGCTTAGGATGGACACTCCAAGGTCCAATCACAGACTTCCAACCCCAGAGCAGTTCCACGCATGCCCAATGTTTGTTCACATCTTCCAGTTCAGGTTCAGGAGAACTGCTCCAGCACATCCTTGTATCTGCTGATGGCTCTGAATTCATTCAGCCACCTCATACTCTACCATCAGCAGTACCTATGTCGTCACCGGCAGTGCCACTATCACCAGTTCCACCGCCTGTGGCTGCCATTCCGCCAGTGGTCAGGGCGCTGCCTGCTCCTGCATCACCTGGTCCTGCCTCTGCCAAGCCCCGTACATTGCCCCCAGCACCTGCAAAACTGCCCAACGGTCTGCAGGTCTGGGCCTGCCACTGCATCCCACGCGGTTGGCATTTGGACCTGCTTTGCCGCCACCGCTGGCTACATGGTCGGCCCCCTGAACTGTCTAGCCTGCATTGTCGACCTCTAGGTTGACCCCCTGGACCTATAGTAGACCTGTAGCATGTCTGATTCCTCTGCCCCCGCTTTGAGAAAAGGAGCATCTCTAATCCTTTGAACATATTTCTCAGTAGAAATATGGGGGCGGCTGTTGTAAAGGCTCACCTTTCAGCACATTCACTTCACCAGATGCACCTTGTTTCTTTTCCTCACCTTTGATTGGGTGTGGTGCTTGGCCTTAATTGCACTCACCTGTCACACATTATATGTCACACAGTATATAAGGACTGCACTCACCTACCCCTCACTCTTTCTTCACTCCCACATGGGGCGGCAGCTGAGAGAGAGCAGTCCATGTGTGTCTTTCTTTCCTTTATCCGTTATACAATAAAACAACAAAACCTGCAAATGATTGATGACTGCTTATTTTCATTCTAATCGGATGAGCCCATGATGACGACTACTGAAACCCTGAACCTTCCTTCCTCCAAAACACAGCCTGTTTAAGGCTCTGATATCTATTCTGTGTGACTTAAAGCAGTTATGACATGGTCTGATTTTCTCACCCAATAAAGGAATATTTCATATATCAGTCTACTCTTCATTCTATCAGACACAGTTATCACAGCTCCTACATTTGCTTTTTACACATATATGTAAGCACTGAGCCAAATTTAGTACCAACATATTAAACGAACAATATTTGTCTCTTATATATGATACATCTGTATACACACTGTCACAGATACTTGTCTGTGAGTGAAGTGATTAATATAATAACTATAATATTGGCCATATCATATTTACACTGACTTTAGTCTCATGAACAACATCAGCTAATTGTTATTTACAGCTAATCTTAAACGACTGTTCAGCACAGAAATGAAGCCCAACAATCATGTTTCACAGTCCTGTGGTCTCAGCCTCAGATACTCATCAAATCACACAGAGCTCATGTAGAAACAAATGAACTAAATATGTTCTCCTTCATTTCTGTCAAACAAAGCTGTATGAAACGTTTCCAGCTGTTAGTATCATGGTTGCTAGGCAACCTGGGCAGCGCGACGGAGGCTAGACGTCCCATTTCACGAGCCTACGAGCCTCGCACTTCGGCCTTAGCGGTCTTTGAGTACGCGGCCCTTGAGGACTTTAAAGCTGCAGAACCTGAATCGGGATACAGCCATGATGATCTCCAGCCTCGTGCTCGCCAACATTCTCACCTGAGTTAAGAAGACGATCACTGAAATGGTCTCAGCAGGTCCTTTGATGACAGCAATGAAATGCAGTGGTAAGGCTTTTTGGGGATTAAGTTCGTTTTCATGGCAAAGAAGGACGATGCAGTTCATCTGATCACTCCTCATAACATTCTGGAGTGCAGGCAAAATGCTATTATAAAAACTTAAGCAGCAACTTCTCCAGGTTCCAATATTTATGCAATTCTCAAACCTTTTGGCCACGACTGTATAACCTCTTCTGAAGTTTAGTGGATATTATACATGGTTATGCTCAGGATGTGTCGGCCAGTTTCCACTGGAAACGCCTTTTGGTTAAACTGTCAGCGAGGAATTTGCATTTGCACTGTTACATTTTTATATAACTTTAATGCACATAAACAACAGCTGGTTGTTTCAGTGAAAATACATTGATGGGTTTTTAATAAAGTTGTGCAGCTGTAAAGTATTTTGTCTGGTGTCAATTCTATCGTCAGCTACATCGTTATGGCAAATGTTCAGATGTATATGGTGATAAATATCTTTGGTCATATGGTCCTGCTCTGTCTGTCACCTTCTGTGTTGAGCTCATTGTTTCCTCTGTAGTGGCTGAGCTGAGTCCAAGTAGCTGAAAATGTTCCTCTGCTGCTCCGTCAGACTCTCCTCCTCCTGCTGATCAGCTGGGACACAAAACAGATCTTTGTTAGGCTCCACACTGCACTGAAGAGTCAAAGTGTCTCATATGTTCATCTGACAAGTAAAAGAACACATTTTTGTTTCCCGAGGTGGGCAACTTGTTGGAAACAAACACAAAAGGTTTGAGCACTGATACCTGCCATTGCTGGCATTGAAAGATGCAACGCCAGCAATGTGGATTGTCAAGACTCAAACCAATCATCAAGCAAAGACAACAGGGATCATTTGTTTCTGTTTATTTAGCATTCACAGCATTTGTAGTTGCCTTCTGTGCAGGGGAAGTCCACGCACACTGTGTGGTACCACCATCCGCAGAAGGTGCATTCAACCTCTGTAAGAGAAACGAGATTGTCTGAGACTGAAATGATATTCACTAAAGAAGTGGTGATTTGTAAAACTTCACATTTTGATCCGGGACGTACTCTGCATGAAAACAAGCGCTCACTCTTCCTGCTCAACAAATGACAAGGGCGGAGCCTTATACCACGTGATACAGAAGCTGTGCCGTGTGATGCTAAAATTAGCAGGGAAACAACAACGGGGAGCACGTCAGGGATGACGAGAAAGTGACAGGAGAAAATCCGTCCCGGTCAACCACCCAAACATCAATAACGGGAACCTTATACAGCGCTTCCCTATACACGTCGAACTCCCGCAGGCACAAAGACATCACGGAGGCTATCACTTATCACCTGACCAAAGATATGGCTCCATCAACACTGTGCAAAACGAGGGATTTAGGAAAACGATCAACACCCTAGACAAACGCTACACAGTGCCGTCCCGCAACTATTTTTCTATTGTTGCACTACCTGCTCTGTACACGCAGTGTCGAGCAACGGTGGAGACGGAATTTCAAGCAGGACAACATTTTGCTGCAACAACAAAACGTGAGACATTTGTTGTTTTATGTTTATTTATTGTTATGAGAGAATCATGATCTCAATTCTAAGCCAAAAAATCGTGATTCTCATTTTATGCAAAATCGTGCAGCCCTAACATTAACACAAAACTATTGTTTCACCAGAGAAACACACATGAAGAGAGAGAGAGAGACAATAACAGCTACCAAACAGTCGTCATAATTCGTCACACAATGAGAAAAGGACAAATCAACAAGTAACAATGACTAATTAATATTAAAATCTGTAACATACATCCTAAAAAATTATTCAGGGGCTTAGTAAATATCATTATAATTCTAAGTTAGATGACCTTGATTAAATCTCTGAAAATCACAAAAGTGTTATCTTGAGTTGAAAATACTGAAAAGAATGCTTAAATTTTCAACACCAGTTTTTGAGTTGAACTGAGCTCTTTTGTTCAAGTTTATTTAAAAGAAAAAATTCTGTATTTGAAACACAGGGTGCATTATTTAAATCTACTCAATATATCTCATAGAAAGTACTCAAAATAACTGAGACACTGGTATTCATACTTATCATTGTCTTTAACTTTAATTATTAATGGTTCAAAATCAATATAATTTGGTCCCCCAATACTAACTTAAAACTTTGAGTAAGACTAATGACCTTTGGCATGTACCGCACGCGAGGAGCATGGCCTCATGGGAGATTTTCTGCACGTTGAACGAGACAGACACACATCCACTGCAGACTTGGTAACGTTTTCAGGTAAGTGACCAATTCTTACATTAGCTGTCTTTATCCACACCGTTCTTTTATAACATATTCTGAAGAAAGCGTTTGTCATGGTGGCTCACTTGGTGGCGTGTTTGTGCACGTTAATTTAAGTTTTCAACCCGTCTTCCAGTAAAGGCGGCGGGAAACCGCGCCCTTTTATCCTTTTACGTTCTGAGTCGCTATCTGCGTTCCGGGTAATTTGACCGGAATGTCCCGGTACCAGCGACCTGACCGTTTAATCGGGGGCATTTTAGGAACCACGTGGAAGCAGGTGTGCTCAGACATTTCTAGAAAATGGCCCTGTTGAGTCGCGGTGCGGGAGCTGCAGTAGTCACGCGGCCTGACTCACTCTGTCAGGTTGTTCAGGAGGAGATGAACAGACGTCATCAATGGCTTTGGTAACTAAGAAGACCTGCCCGCGGAACAGTTCATAGCAGCAACCATGCTGCTTAGCTTTCTTGTTCTATGTGGGGTCTTTCAGAGCATATAAGACGCTGCTTTCAGCTTTGTCCCGAACAGGGCCAGTTTTTGAGAGAACGCTGACAGGACCGCCCGGGTCAGCAGATTACCTCATCCAGGGCCGGTCCAAAGTACTATGGGGCCTTAAGTAAATTTAGACTGGGGGCCCTACTTCCTTTCAGATCCCAGAAAATAATGAAAAAAAAAAAGCTTTGGTCCTTTTGGTCAAGCCAAAAGTGCCATCATTTCCAGTATACTGTAGTTAGTATATAGTTGGTTAGTATAGTATAGTTCCAGAAACACGCAGTTTATTTAAATCCAGGTTGAAGACTCACCTATTCTCAGCTGCATTTGAATAAAGCACCAAATCCACACTTTTAAGCTTAAATTTCAAAACTTACATTTAACTACTGGTTTTATCTACTGTTGTGATTTTATGTGTTTTGATTTTATATACTGTTTTGTTTGTTTGTTTGTTTGCTTGTTTGCTTGCTTTAATCAATTTTAAATCATGCTTTTATTTGTTTTTGTTTCTAATGTCTCTGTAAAGCACTTTGAATCACCTTGTTGTTGAATTGTGCTATACAAATAAATTTGCCTTGCCTTGCCTAGTTACTCCCAATTTACATAAATAAATGTTTATTTCAATCCAAGCTAAATTTTCTTATAAGAGATTGGTGTTATGGCAGATTACTCAGTGACATGTTTTGTAATGATAAAGTTTTGATTTGTATTTTTTCAGCACCATCTTCACCACCAGGAGAAAAAAATCTGCATCAACTACAAAGTAAAGCAGGTAATTTTACTCAGAGGACTTGATGTGTTAAATTTTGGAAGGATATGATATTGTTTTATACAAGCTGAGTAGTGGATGGTGATACCACCTAAATATTTATACTGGTTTTGTGGTGGGTTATTTTAGTCATACAAATGCCAAATCTAAATTTTGAGAATTTTTCAGTTCGGCAAATATATCGATGAGTTCATGGTCTGTCATCCAGTGTCACCATGAGTTTGGCGCAGCCCTTTAAGTGGGTATTCCCCTTGTGCGCGCAGCACTGAAGTATTTTAGTCCACGCCCACCTGCTGTGTGGGCCTCACCCTGGTCTAGTATAAGTTACGGTGAGACCAGGAAATCGGCTCTACCGTTTTTCTTCAGCCAGCCAGAAGATGTCCAGCAAGATCATTCGTCTGTGTCCATCCTGCCAGACCGGCTACATCATGTCGTGTGACCGACATGCCGTCTGTGTGGGCTGCCTCGGTCCTCACCATGCGGACCTCGCCCTCACACCTTAATCCTATTGCCGCTCCTGTTAGATCCTCCCGCCAGAGGAAAAGCAGCGAAGGCTGATGCTGAGGAGGCGTTCCCGCTAATAGAGGTATTCGCTGGAAGAAGCCATCGAGTTCTTCGATGGTGGGCCGGAATTGGATGATTCCACCCACCGTGAGGTAAACGGCAGTGGTGGCAGCTCCACTGCCTCCCAGCTGGGCAGCCTGGCGACAGAAGGGAGGCGGATGAGCGGACGCTCATCCACCCCTGGCCTTCATATGTCGGCGAGGACGCCGCTCCCAGTTGTTGGTGCGCTGCTCCTGGATCTGCCTGGCATCATCCAGGAGGCAGCTGGTGAGAAGGGACTTCCCGTCCCTCAGCCTGCTCCACCCCCATCTGATGATCTGGCGGGAAGGTATGGCTCCGCTCACTCTCATTGCCCAGATCCCATCTGGCCTCAGTTCCCGGCGGTGATGACCTACCTCTCTGAGGCAGCAGCAGAGCCAGCGAAGATTAGAGCGCCGGTCTCTACCTAGGGCTTCACAGACCGGAGTTTTCCGCCTGTTCTCCCTCTAGAGCCGAGCCTCGCTTCAGTTTTCGGCACCAAAATGACCAAGGTCGTTGGACAGCGACCGGCCCATCCCGCCAAACTTGACCAGCTGATAGCAAGGTTCACTGATCGTGCACATCAATGCACTGTTCAGTCAGCTGCATTGACTAACAACACTGCCTTGCTAGCGTTTGTCATCTCCAGGAAGGTGGAGGAAGCAGAGCTGCCAGAGGAGCTGAAAGGCTTTCTCTGTAAAGCCGCTGACACGATTCTGAATATGTGCACCACTTCAGCGGTATGTTCCTCTCGCATCGCTGCCTGGGCAACCTGGCTCCGCCTCTTCCCTCCAAGATTATACAATCTCACAGGGAAATAGTGCAAGCAATTCATAACATAAAATTTAGAAGCTTAGTGGAAGATAATACTTTATGTTAAGGTTTTAGTCTGCATACTGAACAACTCCACTTATATGGATTTATGTCTGGATGCGTAAATTAATCTTTTGCATGTTAGAAAATAAGGTCCAGGTTGCAAAAAATGGTAGATTTTTTTTTTTTTGATTGAATCAGAATTTTGGCCTTCAGATTTTTTTTCCTCTCCCATCCAGGTCAGTGCAGAGTTTCATAGGATCACGACCCTGAACCTTGAACCAAAGTTCATGTCATCGTTGGACTTGTATTCATCCAAACTCCTGTCCTTGTTTCAAGCCAAGAAAGCTGCTGCTGGACAACGCCACAGGGCACAGTTAAACCTTCTGCTTCAGGTAAGGAAGATTGCATTTTCTAACCACAAAAACGTTCCAACACAGCATTGAAGAGGCCCTTCCACTAAAAACGGCTTTTCTTAGGTTTCTGTTCAATATTTTAGTTCCACAGGTGTTCTTACCTTGATGGTGGGTGTGAAAACAGGTCAACAACAGAAAAAAAATAGTTATGTTAAAGCTAGAAATGGTAAGTCATGCTTTAAATGTGCAAATTTTGCCTCAGTTGAGACTTCCTGTTTTACAGAGTGGAAATTCCATCGAGAAAAAACGAGAAGTCATCATCAGATGTCTCATTGACCATCTGGGAGAGGATCCAAGTGCCTTAATCAAAACCTTTGAGGTTGGTGCAATAAATCTGTTTTAGTAGTAGTTTATTTTAGCTTGTGAGATCATAGAAAAGTTTTAAGATACTGTTCTAAAGAAGGGAAAAAAACACTTCAAAGCATACAAAAGAATAGCATTTGCTATTGCTATAAGATTTTGGAGCACAGTGTCTACATATTATGAGTACCGGTGATGTCATACAAATGAAACTTTTTGTTTCAATGTTTGGAAATATGTGAGCTTAAAATAGTTGTTTCTCTTTTTAAAGGACGGTGCTGATGCTGTCTTTGTTGAAGAGGCTTTGGCTGAGGAGGTGATGAAGATTTACCTGCTGCAGAATCAAGACAGGTCAGGCGAACCTACTGATGTGGGTATTGTTATTGAAGGCGTTACTGTTCTGGGCAAACTTGGGAATCTGAGCAAAGCCTGTTGATATCTTTTGGGACTGTGCTATGCTCTGGATCTGAAATACCCCAAGAATTTCAAATGCACATTTGAAGCATTTCAAAAAGTGTTCATGGAGCTGGATCCAGGAAACCTTTCTGTCAAGGTTCAAAGACTGAAAAATGACCTCTGTTCATTGTAGACAAAATTTCACAGGGCTGTTCTTAAAGTGTTAGACTTGTTAAGTGACATGTAATGCTCATCAAAAGGTTCAGTTGCGACATTGTTTTGACATTCCTGTTCATAAATAATGTTTGTACCATAAACTGTGTTTTTGTATTAACTTTCCAGATTCACATTAAGGTGTAAATGGGAGAGTATCTTCTGTATGGTTTTTTTTTTTTAGCGCAATCCTTTTTGAAACCTTTTTATTTAAATTATGGATGTTTTTTGGTCACTCTTTAGTTATAATCTTCCCAATTTTTTGGAATCAAAATAAGATGTTCAAAAACTATGTCACAGTGCAAATGTTTTTTTTGTTTTTTTTCAGGATTTATATTTTTTTTGGGATCTTAATTTTATTTTTGTCATTTGACCTTTTCTGAAAAGGTAAAGCACTGCGTTCACTTGAGCCACTTTTATTCTTTGTATGGCAGGTACATTTTTCTTGTTGTTAGCATCAATATGCCAGTTTTACAGAGTTTTATCAAGCATGCCAATTTGGATGCAATTTTATTATATAAGGCTGTTGTGACTGAAATTTTATCCAAGTTTTATCTACTGAATGTAGAACAGATTTCAGCTCACTGTGTTCAGAGAAGGAATCTGCTAAATGTGTGATTCACAAAAAAACTGTTTAAAATAAATCATTGTGAACAATGTTGAACTGACGTGGTTCTTTTTTCCTGTGTGTGTGTGTGTGTGTGTGTGTGTGTGTGTGTGTGTGTGTATATAAAATAAACTTAATTGTAATTAACGTTTTTGCTTAAGTTAACTTAAAAATATTAAGTAAATTGAACCATTATTTAAAAACAAATAATTGTAATGGTGTAGGTTAAATGTGCCAAGCATTTCAGCATTTCCTAATTAATATTTTATGTACTTTGAACTTTTGGTTACTGTTGTTTTAACTTACATTTTCAATTGTATTTACTCAATTTTGTATGTTACTGTAACATCTTTAATTGTTCATAACAACTTATTCCATTTTAGTTGGATTTACTCAATTAATAAGGTGTATTTAAGAGATGTGATTGTTTTTGCATTTACTCAGTGTAAAAGTGTTGCACCAAAATATTTAAGTAATTATCAGTTTTAGTTCTTAGAGTGTAATGTATTGTTTGGAGTTTAGTCTGATTGGTTCAGGATGACCTGCCATTATCCAATCACACGTCTGCTTACCTGCATCTTTTCTCTTTTTTCTAACCTGAGCACCTGATGGCTTTGAACTTTTGTTGTCCATCTTCCATTGGTTTGAATTTTGCGCTCCAGTACAAATGCAAATCCCCCAACCCGAGGATCAGCACAATTAACCTAACAGCAGGCACGTGCAGGGGGGGGGGCTAGAGGGGCTTGAGCACCCGCCCCTTTCCTGATGGGTGCCCAAGGTGCCCTTTTGTTGAGGCAACTTTTTTTTTAAAAATTGTTTTTTTTTTGTTTTTTTTTATGTGTGTGTGCGTGCGGAGTCCTGTCTGTGCCCCTCAACAATAATATTTAACTATTAATCACAGTTTTGCTAAATAAAAGGATCTGGCTTGCATCAGTCACATGATCACATTTAACCAATGATCGCCCTTGACGGCAGAACGCGCTGGTTACGAGCCGGGAACGAGCTCACAAAGAGCACGCGCATTTTTAGCGGTCCAGAGCTGTAGGAGAAACACAAGTTAACTCAGAGACACAGACTGATGCGACAAAACCAGTAAGTACAGTGGGGCAAAAAAGTATTTAGTCAGCCACCGATTGTGCAAGTTCCCCCACTTAAAATGATGACAGAGGTCAGTAATTTGCACCAGAGGTACACTTCAACTGTGAGAGACAGAATGTGAAAAAAAAATCCATGAATTCACATGGTAGGATTTGTAAAGAATTTATTCGTAAATCAGGGTGGAAAATAAGTATTTGGTCACCTCAAACAAGGAAAATCTCTGGCTCTCACAGACCTGTAACGTCTTCTGTAAGACGCTTTTCTGTCCCCCACTCGTTACCTGTATGAATGGCACCTGTTTGAACTCATCATCTGTATAAAAGACACCTGTCCACAGCCTCAAACAGTCAGACTCCAAACTCCGCCATGGCCAAGACCAAAGAGCTTTCGAAGGACACCAGGAAAAGTATTGTAGACCTGCACCAGACTGGGAAGAGTGAATCTACAATAGGCAAGCAGCTTGGTGTGAAGAAATCAACTGTGGGAGCAATCATCAGAAAATGGAAGACATACAAGACCACTGATAATCTCCCTCGATCTGGGGCTCCACGCAAGATCTCATCCCGTGGGGTCAAAATGATCATGAGAACGGTGAGCAAAGATCCCAGAACCACACGGGGGGACCTGGTGAATGACCTGCAGAGAGCTGGGACCAAAGTAACAAAGGTCACCATCAGTAACGCACTACAACGGCAGGGAATCAAGTCCCGCAGTGCCAGACGTGTTCCGCTGCTGAAGCCGGGGTGGAAACATCATGCTATGGGGCTGTTTTTCTGCCAAGGGGACAGGACGACTGATCCGTGTTAAGGACAGAATGAATGGGGCCATGTATCGTGAGATTTTGAGCCAAAACCTCCTTCCATCAGTGAGAACTTTGAAGATGAAACGAGGCTGGGTCTTCCAACATGACAATGATCCAAAACACACCACCTGGGCAACAAAGGAGTGGCTCCGTAAGAAGCATTTGAAAGTCCTGGAGTGGCCTAGCCAGTCTCCAGACCTCAACCCCATAGAAAATCTGTGGCGGGAGTTGAAAGTCCGTGTTGCTCGGCGACAGCCCCAAAACATCACTGCTCTCGAGAAGATCTGCATGGAGGAATGGGCCAAAATACCAGCTACTGTGTGTGCAAACCTGGTAAAGACCTATAGTAAACGTTTGACCTCTGTTATTGCCAACAAAGGTTATGTTACAAAGTATTGAGTTGTATTTTTGTTATTGACCAAATACTTATTTTCCACCCTGATTTACGGATAAATTCTTTACAAATCCTACCATGTGGATTCATGGATTTTTTTTTCACATTCTGTCTCTCACAGTTGAAGTGTACCTCTGGTGCAAATTACTGACCTCTGTCATCATTTTAAGTGAGGGAACTTGCACAATCGGTGGCTGACTAAATACTTTTTTGCCCCACTGTAGGTGTACAGCGCACACTGTAGTGTGTAGCACACAGGAGTATTAGCTTATTACGTACACGTTGGTAAGCTGTCTTGTTGCTACTGACGAACTGAAACAAACGAGCGTGCTGTGTGTGCAACAGCGCGACAAACATTATCTGTCCTTTTATTAACTGCACAAGTAGTGCTGGTCATAGCTGCTGGCTACCTGTGTAAGGCTGTCATGGGTCTGTAGCTCTGTCACCGTTTTAGGGAACATATTTAGTTTTAAAGTAAGTTTCCGGGCTTTTCCTGCCTTTCTGGAGGGATTATATTTCACTAAAAAACCATCTAATATGCATGTCCACATAATTATGCATTATTATAATTATAATATATTAAAAACATTTTTAAAGAACATACATTAAGAAGCAGATTATATTAGATTTATATTTTAAATAAGACAAAATTTGGATTTTACAGCAGTAAAATGATTGTATCTCTACAGTTTAAACATGTAATAAGCTTTGCCTCTGCACAGAGTGGATAGTGAAACAAATGGAATCATCATAAATACATTATTTCATATTTATTACTTCCCCCTCCTCTTTGCTTTATTATTGTAGCTCTAGTAATGAATAATAATGTAAGGATTCTGGATCAGCACCGTGATGCCCATAGTATATACAGTATTCTGAAGAAGGTCTAAAATGTCACTGTGTGTTTTATTTAGATGGATTTAAAAAAAAATATTACTCATGATATAACATTGTGCAGACATGGCTGGTAAGGACATGAGGAGGAAACAGTAGGAGCTGTGTGAGGCTATTAAAGGCAGGGCTATAACATTTTTCTGTCATCATTTTATTATAGATTAAGTGCAAGAGTTGTTAGGTGTGGATAATTAGATTATAGTTTATTGCAATAGCAAGTTGTGCCTTGTTCTCACATAGACAGCAAGTGCAGAGTGATATATGAAATGATGGGATGGAAGGAAGAAGAGAAGCAAAGAGTGATTCACAGGCAGAGCCTAAATTATTTCTCACAGTTTTTGTTGCCTTATGGTTCCAAGCGCTGTCACCAATCTTTGCATTTTGTTATTATCTCATGACACTTGTTTAATCAGCTACCATCTCTCCTGTGGACTTTTTAATGTCTACAGTCTCAGACCAACACAGCCCTGCCCTTCCCATATTAGATTCTTGATGAATGTGTGTTGTTGTTATTCAGCCTGGTTCAATGTGCTCCTTTTTAACTTTGAGCACCCGCCCCTTTAAACCTCTCTGCACAGCCCTGCCTAACAGACCTACACCTTAGTTCACAGATTCACTTTGTCTAAGGTTGATTTCTGGGATTTCACACAACCCAGGATTCAGATCGTGAATCCATGATGGGCTTGGATTTACATCATTATAAATGAAATGTGCTCTACTTGGAAGCAGCCGGCCCCGCCCCTTTTGACGGGTTGTGTGAGACTTTAAATCATCAAACTGTAAATTATAAAATTAAATTGTTATTGATCCTTTACCCCGAGTCCTAAAGTGTAGATTTATTTTCTTACTCTTCTTATATTTATTGTTTGTTTACTTGCACCGCTGTAACTGCAGCCTCGTCGTCTCGTCTCTCTATATGCTGGACTGTCTGTAGCGGAGATGACAATAAAGTTTACTTTGACTTCAGCAGCGCGCAGGCGCACCGAGGGCTCTCGCGCTCACTTTATAGAATTTAGAAAAAACATGGGTGCAGATTATAAGTCTGTATCATAATATCTGTTTGTTGTTTTTATTTTGTTTTGCGAGTTGGTTATTAGATGCCGCTCCAGCCAGCCAGAGACTCCCCGCCGCCCCGCCCTCTCCTCCCTGTGCCGCCAGCAGCAGGCGCACCTCGCAAACGGAGGGCGCCCTTACTCCCAGCAAATGGCTGATAGAAAACCGATCGGTGCCTACGAATTTCCCAATATGCGCTGGCATGACGTCGGGGAAGCATGGGTACGACCGATTATTTTATTTTTTTCTTGCCCGTGATGCCCCCCCCACCACGATGCATTCTATTGGTTTGCACACTTACACACACCCAGCTGTGGTTTCCTGTTTTGCTGGACTCTGGAGAGCCCCGCCTTTAACGCTCTTCTCTCACAGAGAGCAACAGAAAACTTGGAAAAACTCCAGATTGACTGAACTCAGTTCAAAGTTACCTTGACACCTTTAGATGTGAGACGTAGTGATGGTCCGCTTGAAGCTGACGCTCCGGTGCGTGTGTCAGAAAGATCAACGCGCTGCTTCAGAAGCACCGTGTCGAGGCTTGATTCGTTTGGCCAGAGTCACGTGATCAGTGACGTCTGAAGCTTCGTTTAGAACGTACCTTTTTTTAAATCGAACTTTATTTAAACACAATGAGTATACAACATACAAACAGATGAAGTTTACAAAAGAACAGAACATGAACATACAGAACCAGGAGTAAAAAAATGATGATATGAGTAGGCGAAAAAAATCAACATATAAATATTGTTCTGAGAGGCTTTTTGTTGGTTGAGTCTGAAATTGATTGTATGTACAATTCATATCCTTATAAAAAGGCAGAAATATGGTGTTTTATTAATAAACTTACATTTATAGATATAAAATAGCTAAAAGTATTAACAAATTTTTATAAAAAACATTTATCATTCTTCCTGGGGAACTTAAAGAAAAAGAATAAAACATTTTCCATCGTAAAGAAAACTCCCTTAAAATATGGACAATAACAAAACTGCTAAATTCTTCCAGAATCTCTGTGTAGAGGAACCAAAAGAGATGTGCCACAGTTTCTGGATGATCCCCACAGAAAGTTCAATTAGTATTTATGTCTCTTTTAAATGTTACCATATAGTGACTGGCTGGGTCACATTTATGAAGAATTTTATATGAGATTTCCTTCACCTTGTTCACAATTAGATATTTATGGGATCATCCAGACTGTCTTCCAGGTGATATCTGGAACATGTCGGTTCCAGTAAGATATTCTATATATGGGAGAGACATGATATCTTCTTGGAATAAACTACGTATTCTCTTATTGCTGTTACCAAGTTCCTGTGAAAAGCAGATTTTTCCCACTGCTGACTCAGCTGGATCAGGGAGAGTGACTGAGGCAGATATTGAGCTGTCAGTGTTTTTATATAACATTAAAGTCCCTGAGGGTATGGCACCAAGCACCATTGAGAATTCCCCAACACTGACGGGAAAATTATATAGTGTAAGGAATTCATTGTAAGTAAGTAGTACTCCCTCGTTAAATTTTAAAACTTAGTAGCGGCCGCCATTGTTGGCAGCTGAAATTTGGCTGGGCCGCGCTATGAATTCTGGGATATGGTGGGCAACGAAGGACACACCCGACCCATCCTTCAAAATCGGGGGAATGAAGGACGCATTTGAAGGAGTCGAGGAATCGGGACAGCCTTCGTCGCCTGGCTGTGACGTCATCGGCCTTCAAATGCGGCCTCCGGAGGATGCAGCCGACGTTTTGGGACACAGCTTGTGTGTCTTTGTTGGTCATGTGACCTCCCAGGGACTACACATGGAAACGAGCAGTTTAGCTCAAATCTGGCAGGTTTCCATCGTCTGTTTTTGTCCTGATGTCCATGAACATGAACACTGTCCCTGTCAAACACGTCCAGATAATCTGATCCAGTGTTGTTCTTCTTCTGTGGTGTTTGTGATGGAGCAGCAGCTGCTGATCCTGATGTCCTCCACCAAGGGGGCAGCAAATTCAGCTGACTGTCATCATTTATTAAAAAGATGTAACAATGTGACATAATGCAATATAATAGTGTCAGTTACACATTGTGGGTTGCACTGTGGCCAGAATGGACATTACCTCCTGCCTAATGGAAGCTGTCAGCCATCCTGCAACCATGAATTAGATAAGCAGAAGTGAAGGGATTGTTAACAACAATTTAATAATAAAATGTAATGTGATAGTTGCACTTTATTAGCTCCCCACAATCGTATGAATAATAAGCATGAATGCACTGCATGCTCATAGCAAGTTCTTTAGGTTTAAAGTGAGATCCTGCTTTAAAGGGCGCTTCATCTGCTGGGAATGACATGTTTCTTCTAGTATGTAAGGCTCAGCCCATCTTACTGGGACTTACTTTTGTAGATCCACATGCTCTAAACCTGCTGCTCCATGATTGGTGCAGAAGCTTTAAGCTACTATTAGCAAATAATAACCATGGACTTAGTTGTTACTACAATAACTTATCATTGAGCAACTTTTAATTTTACTTGTAAAACTATGCAAGTAGAATTGAATGGGGCACAGTGAGCTGAGCACAGGCCCACTCTGTGACACTCAGAGGTTTGTGGATATCATACTGAGAGTATTGGACACAGTGCAGCCAGCTTGCAGCCACTTTCCCACCACTTTAGCACAATGTTTACATGAGACTCAGCCACACTAATGTTCCTGGGCAGACATGTGGTGCAGCATGGCTGATGGCACTGTACCTGCAGCTGTCATGGACAAGAACCACTCAATACCTCACCCAAGCCAAGCCTGTGCTGATGTTGTGATCTGAGACCGAGACACTAACCCAGGATCATGATATGATGTTGTGAGAGTTTCACTAAGAATTAGCTCTGATTACAAGATTTCAATCTATCGTAACTCTAATTTGTATTTACTTCAGTTTGTTCATCTTGGAGCTGTGTGCAGCTGAGGACAGTCTTATTATTACCAGGTGAGGATATGTAACAGCCACAGTCTGTAGAGATGATGTCACCATGGAGTGGTGATGTCACTGGAGCTGCCAATATGTGCTCCAGCCAAAGCTACACCAGAGGGTTGTGCTGTGTAACAGGTTGGTGCAGGTGGTGTTATCTACATTTGAACATTAGGCAACAGTCTCATGAAGACACTTTCTATTGTTCACTAAAGACCAACAATAACAGAGACAAAGGGAGAGCAGCAGAACTAGTGCTAACAATTAGCACTGCTAGCCTGCCCACCAACACCAGCTAATGTTCTAAAAACGATGATCAATGATTTTGCTGTAACGGCTCCAGCTGTCTGTGTCAGGGACACGTTGGAGATGAAGTGAGTGATCCAGTGACAAAGGTTTGGAAAGCTGCAGTCAGCTGAGACTAAAGGAGTCACCTGACCGAGAGACCAAATGTTTCACTGAGAACGTCCAGATGAACAGAATCAACCTTTGGGATAATCTGTTCCACACATCCATGTTTCACTTACTGCATTATATTTCCTCATTGCTGTGCACACAGGCCTGTGGCTTATAACCAACTCCAAGTTCAGACTCAGAGGCTGCTGAAGCTGTTTTCTGGAACAGAGACGTGTTGGATATAAAAGCAACTCTTCTTTATGTGTCAGCACTGAGGAAAGGAGCAGCTTCGTTTCTAAGTGTATGAAGGACTGTAGCAGTGTGTGTGTGAGCTTTATTTCACAGACAGAACCATGTCAAAAACACAACTTCAGGTAAAAACAATACAAAATCAAAGAGTCTGATCAGAAGGATTAAACAGAGGAGTGTGGGACTGTTTTTAACAGACAGCAGGTTAAGCCAGGCTGGAGGAGTAAACTGAGCCTCGGTGTGAGCAGCAGTGTGTTTGACAGGAAGCTGAGATAAACAGTCTGGAGCCCATTTAGTGCTTCATATGAAAGTGTGAGGATTTGAAAGCAAATCTAAAATCAAGCAGGAGTCAGTGTGAGAATGATTTGTGCTTTTCCTCAGTCAGATGCTGGGAGTTTCAGTTCATCCATGTTCAGCGTGCTGTGCTTTGTGTAACAGGAGAATATGACAGTATAAATCAAGTCTTCATGTCACTGAAAGCCTCCACAGTCTGCTATGGAGGTGCATCAGTTTGGATTTACAAGAAGAACATTTCTTAAACCTGCCACAAGATGGCGCTCCAACAGAAGGGATGTCCACAGTGTAACACAGACACACACATACTGTGTGAATGTGTGAGTGAATGGGCTTTCAACACAAGGCTTCTGCTGCTACCTTTAATGACATAATTAGCTAACAAGAACAAACTGTTAATTACCACCAAAGAACGGCTCCAGATTTTAGCTGCTGACCATTTTGTGAAACGTTGATTACATCAGCTTATTGTTGATTTTTCAACCTTAATATCAGCTGCTTTAAAGGAGCCTGGTTCTCTGGCAGTAACACTTTTCTTCACTAGATGCAGTGCAGGCACAGTCTGTGTTTCTAAACTACACACTAATGTTCATTGTTGTGCAGCTAAATCCTCCCTCTGGATGGGAAGAATCCCTGTCAGGCTTCAAACACCTGGCTTGGTGTTCTGGAGCTAATGTGTCACCTGTGAGGACTCTGAGATGAACACACAGCAGACACTTCAGTTCTCCGTCTGTGTGTCCTCAGTTTCCCAGCATGCCTTGGCTGTGGTGGTGGAGGTGAATGAGGGGGAACATGCTGCTCTGTCAGCACTCAGGTTTCATACCTGGTGATCTCAGAGGACAAAGCGGCGTTACAGCAGCGCACGTTGATGTGAGCTGATGCTCTGAATAGTTCAGACTTCAGCCTCACTCTGAGAAAACAAACGACTGACTGTCAGCAGCAACTACACCTGCTCCATCAGTGACGGAGAGAAGAACTGAGACTGAGAGACATACAGCTTCAGGTCAAAGGTCAGAAACGCCCGCTCTTTGTACGGGTCAGGAGTTAGTACTGCAGAGGTCAGAGGTCAGCTTGCTGACAAACCATTTGAAACAGTTTGGAGCTAAAAGCACAACAGCAGAGGAAAGAAGAGACACTGCAGAGATGATGCAAAATATTGTGTTTTGTTCTCAGCTGTCAAAAAGTGTAACACACGTGTTCCAGCACAGCCTTTGTGTACTTTCACTTCTCCATACTGTCCATTGGAAATCCTGTTTGTTACTTTTTGATTTCAGTCCATGTGTCCAAAGCAAACTTCTGTCCCACACTTTCTCTGCTGACTCTTCACCGATGCTCAGATGATCTCAGATGATTTCACCAGAACTCATCAAAATTCGGGCTCCACAGAAACCCAGACGTCACTAAACAAGCGTAACAAGCAAAGTGAAAACTGGTCGTTCAGCTTTATTGACCAAAGATAAGCTCACATGTCACCTCATGACACAGACACTTATTTCCACAGCATGCACGAGGACTGACAATAAGTGTCTATAAAGCCACTTCTATCTGCCACACCTGTGCTTCTGTCATGGTTGCTCTCCTCTCACTCTGTCATTTATCCACAGTCTGCCTCCCTCTGCTCCGTCAGCTGACGTCCTCTCTACACCACCTGCTGTGTTTTATCCTGCAAAAACACATTTAAGAAGCGTTGCACCGAGTAACGGGAGGAACTGCTATAAAATCCATTTAAAGGAGGTGGTGCTGAGTGCTGTGACTGGGGTCCCACCACTGACATCACGGGTGGAGGACATGTTGGAAAACTGCTACAAAGTGCTGTGCAGCCAGCAGAGCTTACAGTCTGTCCTGTGTGTCATACAGGCTCTCACACTTAGTGTTTCTGTGACACATTGAAGAGAAGTTTGTGTTGTTCACAGTTGTGCTTGTACTGAGTGACAGCTGACATGACCTAACAGGAATAATGTGTCTGTGCTGAATGAGAAGTAACACACAATGAAGTCTTGATGCATCTCAATCATCCAGGAAAGTGAGTCTGTTGCTTCTGTTCATCTGGACGCAGCGTTTTGTGGGAGAAACGTGTCGTCATCATCAGGTGACGTCTTCAGTCTCAGCTGCAGGTTTCAGTCTTACAAACAGGACATTTGCATAAAGACTGAAAGCAGCTGCAGGAACGATGGGCTGGGAGCTCCGTTCCTTCATCTTAATTATGCAGATTCTCAGGACCATTGATCAACAACCACTGATCCATGTCCATGAGTCCCATTCACAGAGATGTGGGAATGGCTGCAGTCACAGCATGTAAGATGGAAATAAATGAGAAGTATTTAGCTGAAGTGGATTTGATTTATGTTACTTCTTTTTTAACTTGTAGTTCTACATTGGAAGATTATTGTGATATTGAAATATAAAAATACATTTATATTCTATTATTTTCTCAAAATAAGCGTCACACTCGTGGAAGCCGGTGTAGCCGCCGAAACGCCTGCATTTATGGAGACTTTCAGCCCCAGGTAGGCCAGTTATGGATCTTCGGATCCACATTATGTCAGCAGCTGTTCTCCACCGTGAACTGTGTTCAAACAAACACGCTCACGCCTCACAGACGACAGCTTACAGTCCTGTAGAGATAAAGTGACTTCGTACAGCCCCGACCTGCAGACGCTGTGCGCAGAGGTTCAGGAGCAGAAGTCCCGTTGTAAACATATCACGGCAGACCCGACGATGTTTGCATGAACGCGCTTTTCAGCATCTCTTTATTGACCACTTTACACACACGGTTGCTGTACGCACACAGCCGGCTGTAGCTTTGCAGCTCACAGCCCGACACACACCAACAACAGCAGAGAGAGCACAGACGTTAAGGCGTGATTGCGGGTGCCGCTCAGGTGCGTCCGCCTCCCCTGCAGCGGCGCTGCAGACCACGCCCGCCACACGCAGTAACCAGGTAAAATACATACTTGGGCAGAATTTTGCAAACATCTATTTTTCATTTTGTAGCAGCATAGAGCTTTTTTCCAATTATTTTTTAAAAGTCAGGTCAAGGCTCCGAAAGCCCAAAGGCGATATAACAGTTTGTGTTTGCTACATGGATCATTGTAGTTCAGCTTTCCTTTGTTATATTTCTTTAAGAGCTCAAAATGTGTTCATTACATAAATCAAATGTAATTTTCTCTGTAGCACTTCATGGATTTCATAAGCAACACACTGTAGTTGTTCACACAAAGCATAAAGGTAAAAACAATATACACAGTGTTATCTTCATTTTAGATGTCACAAAGTATTTGCGGCTCCCAGTGTTTTCCCGAACCCTGACCCTTTGCGTGGAAACCGGGTCCAAAAGGCTCTTTGGGTGTTAAAGGTTGCTGACCCCTGCACTAGGCCCAACTGACACATATATTTGATTCCAAATACAAAAAATAATGTGTAACCTGCTGGAAGAATGTAGGAGGTTGAGACAGGATCTCAACACTTGGTGTCTGCAACAAAAGACAACAATATGTGGGCCGATCGTGGCTCAAGAGTTGGCAGCTCGTCTTGTAATCGGAAGGTTGCCGGTTCGAGCCCCGGCTCGGACAGTCTCGGTCGTTGTGTCCTTGGGCAAAAAAGCACTTTGGGGTCCTTAGGGACGAGTAAAGCGCTCTACAAATACAGGCCATGTAATGGCAGAAACATTCTCTAGTGTAAATCCTGACTAGTTCATTAACTACAGATCAGTTTCAGTGAACATTATTCACAGAGGGATCTGAGTTCCTTATACCAGACTCTACAGAAACTGTAACACTGTGCAGCTCTGCGACTCAACAATATGACAACAATGTAACACACACTAGAATCATCAAATAAAGCCCCACTAACCACTAGAACTAGAACTAACTAACTAGCACTGGACACTTGCATATTAGAGATTTCTACCACCATAGGAGGCGAGATATCATCCTTGAACCAGAGCATCCAGCCCTCAATTTCGGACATAAAAAGCGACGTGGCCAGGCATGATAACACTTTGACTGAACTGCAGGACTGTGCCTCGAACCACTCTGACACCATCGCCACTCTCCAGGCCACTGTGGAGCGTTTGTCTGCGGAGGTAAAGAAGTTAGATGAGAGATGTGGAGCTCTTGAGGCACTCCAGGAGGAATCATTTAAGAACTGCAGGAATACCAGAAGGCACAGAGGGACCCAAGATGACTGAGTTGGTTCACACCTGTTGGCGGAGGCGCTATCTCTCCAGGAGAAGCCACTCATCGATCGAGCACATAGAGCGAATCGCCAGCGTCCCAAACAAAGTCATCTTCCTCGGCCCATCATCTTGAGATTGCACTACTACCACATTGGTGAGGAAATTCTGCTGAAAGCTGCAGAGAACAAGAACCTGATGTATAAGGGTTTTTAAAATAAACATCCTCCCAGATTTCCCTCCCTCTGTTGGAAACGCAGAGCCGCATTTGCAAATATGAGAGGAAGACTACGTGGGATGACCGGCGTCAGGTACAGACTGCTATACCCTGCAAAGCTGTTAGTGACCCATGGTGATGTGAGGAAAAGCTTTACCGATCCCAAAGAGACCGTAGACTACGCGGAGAAGCACCTCTCCCACCCACCTTCAAATGTATTAAAAGCAAGGATATATCTATATGTCTAACGCTGACACAGCACTGTGTTTCTTCTTTTCCCTTTATATTCCATGTAAAGGTGAATATGGAGCGTTTATGGAGCTCGTTTATTGACCAGCTGTCAGTTAGAAGGTAAGAGTTACTAGGTTAACAGAGGTTAGCAGTAACAGTACGGGGAAGTATATTGTGTTGTTCTTTTGTTGGTTTTTATTTTTTATTTTATCCTACTTTACTTTGTTATTTTGATTTTACCTGTTGTGAGTGCTTCCCGTAATTCTCCTTTTTCTTGCGCCGCTGCGGCCAGAGTTCACAACATTACATATTTTTGTATCTATAAACAGGAAGCTGACACTCTCCAGACTTTATCAAAGGTGTGAGCGTCACAGCAGAGGCCTTTGTGTCAACGTAGCTGAAGACAAAACACAGAAACACATGAAGGAGATTTTCCTGGCCTGGATTTTATACAAATATTCTGCAGTACATCAAAAATGAAAGAAAACCATTAGTCAACATATGAACATCACCTCTGAAGTTACAGAGCTTTGATTGGAGACACAGCTGAGCGTTTTGCATTTTGCATAATTAATTACATAATTAATTATGTAACCATAATTAAATGGTTACATCATCTTTAAAGTCCCCAGAGATCAGGAAAAGGGCCTGAGGGTGCTGTGTTTGGAGTCTGCTGGTTACAGTGTGCAGGACCTCACAGGCTGCTGCAGCGTTAGCAGAGGGCGGGACATACACAGCTATCATAATCACGTGTGTAAACTCTCGTGGTAGATAGTACGGTCTCATGCTAACCGCTAGCAGCTCAATGTCCTTACAGCATAGCGTCTCTTTGATAGAGAAATGCCCAGAGTTACACCATCTATCGTTCACAAACACAGCCAGACCCCCTCCTCCCTTCTTACCACTCTCCGCTGTTCTGTCATAAGAGGCTCAGCAGCTAAAGCAGCACACCTGGGTCTCCCAGCCTATTAAAAGCAGCCCTTTGCTTCACCTGCTTCACTAAACATTATTATTTTAAGCAGAGTGGTGTGATTTATGTAGGCATTGCTGTGTGACAGGATGACTTTTCTTGCACACCCACCAAATGAGGGCGCACATGCTTCCACGCCCACTGGTGACTGCACACATCCTTTCAAGGAAGCATTTCATTCATCCCTAACAAATGGAACAAAACACTGTGCAGCGTGTTCAGGTTTGAACGTGGCCCTGGCCTCTCTCTGCATCCACCTGGCACATGCAACACACATCCACTCCCTGCTGAACTGCTTGTATTTGATGTGTTGAAGTTTTGGTAAAGTTTGAATAAATTCCACTTTATTTATAGGAACATTTCATCTGTGGACTCCTGCTTCCCCTCTCCTTGAGCCAGTTTGTGACGGGAACATGACATAAGAAAAGTAATTTATCCCTTTTTGATTCTGTGTATCTGGCGCTCATCCAGTGAGTTCACACTTGGCAGAAACAGACTGAATTTGTCTGGAGAACTTTGGCTTCAGCCAAGTTAGATAAACACACTGTGTCTCTGTCAAAACAGCAGTGTAGTTGTGGCACCCCTGTGAGGGAATGACCACATGAATATTATTTTGTGTAAAACACTCATGTAACGGGACATTTTTCATTGCTATATGTATTTATTTTCAGTTTCTTTAAGAGGATAGAAAATCCATGTAACAGGGATTCATTTTATGTTAGAAAGCAGTGAGGGCGGAACTTTGGTGCTTGCTCCGGGGTTTCGGGGAGCAGTAAGTGGAGCCCACCTTCCGCTGCTTCCTCAGACACGTTCTGGAGGAAAGCAGAGACGCATCGTGTCTTCCTTACTCTGCTCTTCACCTGCTTTTACAGGTCGGTACACGGTGCTCGCACCGAAAATGTTGTTTATTGTCACCATGGTTACCCACGTTAATGTGAATGGGAGAGTTAAGGCGGTCCGCCAAAGTTATTTATATGTAAACACGGGAGAAAACCCGAGGAGTGTCCCGCGCGACCGCACCGCGAGCCCGCTCGTTAGGTGGAGCGCTCGTGAAGCAGAGTCAGTGCGCTCCTATGCTCTGTGCAAACGTGTTGTAATGCTCCAATCAAATCAGTTCTGTGAGATGTGAATGTTAATAGTTCTGTTAAAGTGACTGAGTAGATTAGCTAGTGTAACACAAGCACTCTGAGCAACTCTGTGTAGCTAACAGAGGCATTCATGGGTTGATTCAACAAGCTGTGTTTCATGATGCACTAAATAGTGATTTTGCCAGTAAATTACTGGAGGGAACAAATGTAATGTATTTACCAATGCTGTTATTGAATAGAACTGTTTAGCCAGTAAGACACTGCAGAAGACAATGTGATGTGTTTATTGATATGATAAAAGGATGTAGCTGTTATGGAAAGAAGTGTGAACTTGAGAAACTGAACCAGTTAAAAAGAGTATATTTCACTGATGTTGTGAAATAAGTAAATGTCATTGATGTGAATGAGGAACCAGCTGAACAGTATATTGAAAGCTCATGTTTAGTGTTTTATAGCATTTATTTGTGTGAAATAAATCAGACTCAGACACGTTCTGGAGGAAAGCAGAGACGCATCGTGTCTTCCTTACTCTGCTCTTCACCTGCTTTTACAGGTAACATATTTGTCATCGAGGTCTTCATCCTTGGGACCCGTAACATAGTAACTTCTTCATTGTTATACTTCTATAGTTTTCCCATTTTGTGAGCTGTGGATGTGGAAAGTGTCTCAGTGACACATCCACATGAAAACGGCGTTACCTTCGTTCATTTGCACGTCAAATGAACGAGCTGTTTGGACTTTAACGTCACAGCTGATGCTTCGATACTCGAACTCAAGAGTTCAGCTTCCACTCAGAGGTACAAGTACACACAGCAAAGATAAACGTGTACACAAGGTGGAACCCACAAGTGCACAGCTCCAACCAGAGATGGGAAGTAATCCGATTACTTTTTTCAAGAAACGAGTAAAGTGAGGGATTACTATTGCAAAAAAGGTAATTAGATTACTGTTACTTTGCCGTAAGCACGCTGCGTTACTGCGTTACTAAAACCGCAGCTGTGTGCAGATGAACAATGGATAATCTATCGAGTGTGGAGAGAGTGTGAGCGTGCAGCGTTTAAAGCGTGGAAGCACTGACCTTACTTTGAGTTTGACTCTGTAAAAAGTGACAGAAACATTAGCATCCGCTGTTCACTGCGTGGGAAGACAACATGCTCACTCACTATGTGTTAATGGGCATGCTTATTTATAACTTTGATAAAATGTCATAAAAATAATTCCATGCCAGCTCACCATTGGTGATCAGGTAGTTTCTGTTCCAGTTCCAGTCCCATAAATCATGAAGCTTGCTGCCAGAAAAGCTTCAAATCTCCTTTGAAAGCTGTTTGTGGTCTTGATTGTGGGAGCTTCAGTTGTCTGACTCCAGCTGCCACACAGTGCTCACTGATATCATTTGCAAAAACCCCAGTGTGACAATATTTATCAGTGAAGCAGAAATCAGGAAGTGACGACTTTTCTTTGAACATTTGCTAAGGCTAAGCTGTGCTTTCTACCACAGTTGGGGATTTCCTGGTTTACAACAAATTATTGTGTCAACACCGCATAAGATTTCAAACTACAGGAAAATCACTGGAGTTATAAGAGGCAGACAACGACACACACACCACATGCATGCTGTTGCTATTTATTGTGGATTAACCTGTCAAGGGCAAGAACAAAATAATTCTGCCTCAAATACAGGAAATCATAGCTTTCCTGTATTTCCTCCATTGTTGGCATGCTGGTTAGTGCTGTTGCTCCACAGTAAGAAGGTCCTGGGCTAAATTATCCATGAATGTAAACGGCTGTGTGTTTCTATCTGATAGACTGGTGAGCTGTCCAGGGTGTACCCTGCCTGGTAACCTATCACTTCAGGGTTATTTCCCAGCCCTGCTGCAACCAGGATAGAGATAGGAGGATGGTAGTTGTTGTAGACCCATTCAATTTCAATTGAAGGATTAAAATGTTCCAGGAGCTCAACTTACTCCATCTGAACATGTTTCAATCGTGTTTTATGAACACAACATGCAGCTTTACTGAATATGAAAAGGTTGTGTTGATTTAACTCAGTTGTTTAAGTTTCTGCCAAAGCAAAACCTTTGTGTGCAACCAGTGTCCACTATTGAATCAAGTAAATCCAACATGTTTTTGTCAGTGCAAAAGGAGTTACGGTGCCTGTATTCCTGCACAATATTGTCCCGGGAGAGAGGAAAACTTTCTGGTGAAGTTTTGGTTGATTTTTGGGTTTTGCTTGACACTAGGTTGATTTTATCAGTGAGGTTTGGATTGTTTTCTTTCTCTAAGAGAGAGAAAGATGGTTTTATGGTTGGACATGTTTGCAATGGGCCCCAGTATTGGAAACAGTGGCAAAGTGTTTTTCTCCATGATTATAATGGGCTTTGGAGAAATTCACTTATATGGGACATTGATCACATGAGAAGTCCTGAGCCTAAAAGGATTGCAGCGAGTCAATCCAGTCCAAAAACAAGGAACTGTTTTCCTTTAAAATGATGACGTCATCTTGCTGGTGATGGAGGCTCGAATAGGCTGCGCGTGAGACTCCATTATCAGCAATATCTGGTATGAATGTGTGTGGATGTATGCATGTGACTGGGCTGTGACGGACTGACGACTAAAAGTTTAACTGACTTGATACTGAGACAAAAACGGTGCCGACTTTAGGATTAGTGAATGTCCACAACAATTCACCCAGCCTGTAGAAGAAGGGTGGAGGTTTTGTCTTGCTTTGTTTGTGCAGGAGCAGAAGGATGACAGAGACTAAAGGGGGAGGCTGTAGCTTCACATGAGTGTGAGCTGCAGACTGAACCCTTTGGTTGCTAATGTTGAGTCACTGATGTTTGCATTAAGAAAATTGTGTTTTATTAGCTGTGTTTTAATTAAGGTATCACATTATATTGTTGGGAATGTTAAATGCTAAAGTGAAGAAAAGCTTTGATTTCACTCATGACTGAACATGTTATTATTAACCATAGCAGGCCACTGTAAAGAGTCAATTAACTGTTATAGAGGAAAAAAAGGCCAAAAACTCTGTTAATACCTATGAATAACAGGCAATGATAGACTTGTCACATTCAAAATAGAGATATGTAATAACAAACACGGGTCCGTGTCATTTAGGTTCTCCATTGAAATAGTCAATCATTTAGAAAAGTAGAATATATATATATATATGTCTCAACGTTGTTTCTCAATAATATTAAAAACCTAAAAACTATTGTTGTGGAAGATAGAAGTCACTGTGACAGCCCTCTGACTGTGGAGGATGTTTGTAATCCTATTTCTGCACTTAAGGCCAACAAATCTCCCGGCACAGATGGTTTAACTGCAGAGTTTTATGAATCATTTTCTAATCTCCTGGCTCCGTTCTTACTGCAGCTTTTCATAGGAAGTGTAGAGAATAACATCCTCCCTCCTACTCTTACTCAGGGTCTCATAACACTTATTCCAAAGCCAAACAAAGACTTACTTCTTATTGATAATTGGAGACCCATCTGTCTGCTCAATGATGACTAGGGATGGGTACCGGTGTCCGGTGCCATGATGGCACCGGTTCTGACATAAACGGTAGTAACCAGACCGAAAAGCAGCGCACATTTCGGTGCTTTATTTCGGTGCTTTTTTTCCTGAGCCTTGATACACTTCTAGCCAATCATTTTACGTTTCCGAGGATAGTAGGCGGGGCCAGGTACGTACGTTCTGTTAGAGCAGAGCTACCGATTAGAAATGCCCAAGACGAAGCGGTCAAAAGTCTGGCTGTACTTCACAGCAAAATATGCAAACTCAGCAGCCTGCAACAAGTGCTTTAAGCTGATACTGTGATACTGTCAAAGAAGGTAACACCTCAAATCCGATGAAACACCTGGCGACGCATAGCGGGTTTTTTAAAGCCGAGAAATGCACCGTATTTGATGGCAGCAGCAGCCGTTCTTCTCTGTTGTTCGCGTGTAATTTACGTTGAGTAGGCTAACCACGTTATTACATTAATGCATGTAAGGTGAACTAGCAAACATCATCATAGCTACATGCGGCTGTCTTCTTGTTTGATGGCAGATACTCCCTTCACCCTGGCCAAAAAGGCTAAAATGACCAAAGAAAAAGAGGGAAACAGTTAAACATGAGAGGTTTTTGGATAAAGTTTGTATTTTTTCCATTGGTTAAGCACTGCTTCCAGCTAAGAGTGATACCATATATGCCCCATAGCTGCAGAAAAGGCTAACATTGTTATCTTTTTACACAAAACCAGCTGAACATGAGAGGTTTTTGGACCAATTTTGTGTTCTCCATTCTTTAAGCACCGGTTTGAGCACCGTTTGAGCACCGGCACCGTTTCAAAAGTACCGATTTGGCACCGGTATCGGATAAAACCTAAACGATACCCATCCCTAATGATGACTATGAGATTATGGCTTTAGTACTTGCTAACAGAATGAAAGAGTTCTTGGACACAATTATGGATGAGACACAATCAGGCTTTATGAGAAACAGACACCTTTCTAAGAACATGAGACTGGTTTTAGATCTACTTGATTACTCTGATTTGGTATCTGACTATAGCTTCATTCTCTTCCTGGATTTTTAAAAGGCTTTTGATACAATTGAACATCAATTTATTTTCCACTCTTTGGAAAAATTTGGCATTTTTCTGTAAAGCTATCAAAACCTTGTACACGAATGGCAATAGCTCAATTAAAATGATTAAGACTCCACCCCGAGATTTGACCTGTTATACAAGGAATCAGCACAGCTGATAAGGAGCTCATCATCAGCCAGCTAGCTGATGACACCACACTCTTCTTGAAGAATGCAAATCAAATCCGTCCAGCCCTTAGTGTTATTAGTGATTTCTCTGAGGCATCTGCTTTATGTCGAAATCTAAAAAAATGTGAATTACTAGCAATTAAAGACTGCACTGCAAATGCTCTCTGTAACATTTCTGTTAAACAAGAAGTCACATATCCAGGACTGTTAATATCCAAAGACCAAAAGTCAAGATGCTCGTCAAACTTGTCAAACAGTGTTGGGGAATTCTCAATGGTGCTTGGTGCCATACCCTCAGGGACTTTAATGTTATATAAAAACACTGACAGCTCAATATCTGCCTCAGTCACTCTCCCTGATCCAGCTGAGTCAGCAGTGGGAAAAATCTGCTTTTCACAGGAACTTGGTAACAGCAATAAGAGAATACGTAGTTTATTACGGCGGGGAGTCTCTGGCTGGCTGCAGCGGCATCTAATAACCAACTCGCAAAACAAAATAAAAACAACACAACAAACAGATATTATGATACAGACTTATAATCTGCACCGATGTTTTTTCTAAATTATATAAAGTGAGCGCGAGAGCCCTCGGTGCGCCTGCGCGCTGCTGAAGTCAAAGTAAACTTTATTGTCAAAGGAGCTTGCATAGAAAAGCGTCTGGACTTCTTTAAGTTACTTGAAGACGTTTCACCTCTCATCCGAGAAGCTTCTTCTTTTGTCCCTCTGTGGGGGGTCACTCCCACTAGGTTTGTATCTGGGACTCTCCACCATTTGACCTTAGAACTGAAGAAGCTTCTCGGATGAGAGGTGAAACGTCTTCAAGTAACTTAAAGAAGTCCAGACGCTTTTCTATGCAAGCTCCTTTGACTACAATGACCTGGATGACTGAGAACCTTCACAGACATAAACTTTATTGTCATCTCCGCTACAGACAGTCCAGCATATCCGGTTGTTCAGTCTGACGTCACTAGCCGTGTCTGGGTCTAAACTCCGCTGCAGGTCCATATATCAAACGATCACTATGGCATTACTGAGAGTTGAAAAACTGTCTAAAGTCTTTCATCTTTAATAAAATGATCAGCGTTCTGCTCTACCAGGTGTAACAATTGAGTTTAACATCCAGGCATCCATGAAAACGGAATTTATGACATTTAACGGAGTTAGAAGTTAGCAGGGAGTTAGCTCGCTAGCTTCTATCTAAATACAATATAGCATGTCCTGACTGCGGGGTTTTGGAAACAAATTAAAACGTACAACTCTGCTATCACTTCCAGCATAAATGAAGACAGAAAACTAAACAGCAGTGACGTTTGTAGGGTTACTGAAGTTGGGCTAGCTGGTATATAATGATGTGCTACGTGACCGCTAGCGACACTGCTATGTTAGCATAATATAAACAAGATAACTTTTTTTTCCACTCGATAAAAGTTAACGTGAGTGTTCTCGGTGGTCAGGAACAAATGTAATCGCATGGCAGGATGCTGTAAAAGGACCAAACTTCAGCCAGGAGAACAACTGAGATAATCCATCCACAATACGAGGTTAGTCATTCATATACTGCTGCATGGGCTGGGCTGTAGTTACATCCTAAGGTTTTAAAAACTGAGCTTAAATAAATGATTAACGGTAATAAAAGCCGAGGGAGGTCAACAGTGATCACTGACTGTTTTAGGAGCTTTTTGAGATCAAATAGAAGAAAATACATAACATTAAACATGTTAACAACACAAAGCTATATTAAACGCAGACTACTTTAGGCCCGGAAGTAGGATTCGTCTTGTCATCACTGAACAACCGGATAGAGAGACGAGACGACGAGGCTGCAGTTACAGCGGTGCAAGTAAACAAACAATAAATATAAGAAGAGTAAGAAAATAAATCTACACTTTAGGACTCGGGGTAAAGGATCAATAACAATTTAATTTATAATTTACAGTCTCACACAACCCGTCAAAAGGGGCGGGGCCGGCTGCTTCCAAGTAGAGCACATTTCATTTATAATGATGTAAATCCAAGCCCATCATGGATTCACGATCTGAATCCTGGGTTGTGTGAAATCCCAGAAATCAACCTTAGACAAAGTGAATCTGTGAACTAAGGTGTAGGTCTGTTAGGTTAATTGTGCTGATCCTCGGGTTGGGGGATTTGTGTTTGTACTGGAGCGCAAAATTCAAACCAATGGAAGATGGACAACAAAAGTTCAAAGCCATCAGGTGCTCAGTTTATGTATTTATTTTTGGCCTACATCAGTAAGAAATGCCAAATTATATACACAAAGTTACAGGAATCACCACTCCTGTTATTCAGTCTTTTCTCTGCAAATGAACATTTTCAGCCAATATAGGTAATACATCAACATGGCTGCCGTGGCTAAGTTAGGAATATTTATAATGTCATTTCCAAAACTTGCATGTGATCTGCAATTTGTAGCAGATCTACTAACTGTCACAGAGCAGCTGGAGCAGTCTCAAATGCAGGTCAGTCCACTGCTGCCCCCTGTGGCCAAGTGCCATAGCTACTGCTGGATGAACTCCTGACACATGTGCACCTGTTTCTATGAACACATTGAGTCTGAGTGGCTGCACTTACACTGGTGCATTCAAACATATTGAAAGATGCCAGCAATGTGGATTGTCAAGACTCAAACCAATCCACATTGCTGGCGTTGCATCTTTCAATGCCAGCAATGGCAGGTATCAGTGCTCAAACCTTTTGTGTTTGTTTCCAACAAGTTGCCCACCTCGGGAAACAAAAATGTGTTCTTTTACTTGTCAGATGAACATATGAGACACTTTGACTCTTCAGTGCAGTGTGGAGCCTAACAAAGATCTGTTTTGTGTCCCAGCTGATCAGCAGGAGGAGGAGAGTCTGACGGAGCAGCAGAGGAACATTTTCAGCTACTTGGACTCAGCTCAGCCACTACAGAGGAAACAATGAGCTCAACACAGAAGGTGACAGACAGAGCAGGACCATATGACCAAAGATATTTATCACCATATACATTTGAACATTTGCCATAACGATGTAGCTGACGATAGAATTGACAGCAGACAAAATACTTTACAGCTGCACAACTTTATTAAAAACCCATCAATGTATTTTCACTGAAACAAGCAGCTGTTGTTTATGTGCATTAAAGTTATATAAAAATGTAACAGTGCAAATGCAAATTCCTCGCTGACAGTTTAACCAAAAGGCGTTTCCAGTGGAAACTGGCCGACACATCCTGAGCATAACCATGTATAATATCCACTAAACTTCAGAAGAGGTTATACAGTCGTGGCCAAAAGGTTTGAGAATTGCATAAATATTGGAACCTGGAGAAGTTGCTGCTTAAGTTTTTATAATAGCATTTTGCCTGCACTCCAGAATGTTATGAGGAGTGATCAGATGAACTGCATCGTCCTTCTTTGCCATGAAAACGAACTTAATCCCCAAAAAGCCTTACCACTGCATTTCATTGCTGTCATCAAAGGACCTGCTGAGACCATTTCAGTGATCGTCTTCTTAACTCAGGTGAGAATGTTGGCGAGCACGAGGCTGGAGATCATCATGGCTGTATCCCGATTCAGGTTCTGCAGCTTTAAAGTCCTCAAGGGCCGCGTACTCAAAGACCGCTAAGGCCGAAGTGCGAGGCTCGTAGGCTCGTGAAATGGGACGTCTAGCCTCCGTCGCGCTGCCCAGGTTGCCTAGCAACCATGATACTAACAGCTGGAAACGTTTCATACAGCTTTGTTTGACAGAAATGAAGGAGAACATATTTAGTTCATTTGTTTCTACATGAGCTCTGTGTGATTTGATGAGTATCTGAGGCTGAGACCACAGGACTGTGAAACATGATTGTTGGGCTTCATTTCTGTGCTGAACAGTCGTTTAAGATTAGCTGTAAATAACAATTAGCTGATGTTGTTCATGAGACTAAAGTCAGTGTAAATATGATATGGCCAATATTATAGTTATTATATTAATCACTTCACTCACAGACAAGTATCTGTGACAGTGTGTATACAGATGTATCATATCTATGTATCATGTCTCAGTTATGTGTGCCTTTACTGTATTTAACACACACATAAGGCGCACTGGATCATAGGGCGCATACAAGTACCGTATGCGTATTTAAAAATAAAGCAGGAGCAAACCTGAGTTCGGTACTCACATTTTTATTACCAGTAATCGTCATCATCAACAACACACAAGCATACAAGTGTGCATATTTAAAAATAAAGCAGGAGCAAAACAAAGTTTGGTACTCACATTTTTATCATCAATCAAACCCATCGAAGTCCTCATCCTCTGTGTCTGAATTGAACAGCTGCGCTAAATCTCCATCAAACATGCCAGGTTCACTTTCTTCACTGTCAGAGTCACTTTCCGTGCCGTGCGGCTCCTCGGAAACGATGCCGGCTTTTGCGAAAGCTCGAACAACAGAGCCAGCAGCCATGTTAGCCCAAGCATCTACAATCCATTGGCAAATTGTGGCGTAACTCGCCCGGCGCTGCCTTCCACTCTTGGTGAAACTGTGGTCTCCATCGGTCATCCATCGCTCCCAGGCCGCTCGCAGCCTTACTTTGAACGGGCGGTTCACACCGATGTCCAGCGGTTGGAGTTCCTTTGTCAGGCCTCCCGGAATGACAGCAAGCTCACAGTTCATTTGTTTCACTAGTTTTTTCACATCGGCTGTGAGATGGGCACGCATAGAGTCACAGATCAACAGCGATGGTGATGCGTGGAAAAAAACCACCTGGTCTCCTTACATACACCTCCCTCAGCCAGTCTTTCATCATTTCCTCATCCATCCAGCCCTTTTCATTTGCCTTAATGATGATTTCTGCTGGAAACTTCTCTTTAGGCAAAGTCTTTCGCTTAAAAATCACCATAGGCGGCAGTTTCTGTCCATTAGCATGGCAGCCAAGCACAACAGTAAAAGAAGACTTTTCATACCCCGTTGTGCGTATCGCTACCGTGCTGGTCCCCTGCTTCTCCACAGTGTGACTCACCGGGATGTCAAAAGTGAGCGGCACCTCGTCCATGTTTGTGATGTGGCTGGGCTGGATGTGTTTGTCGCCGATGTGTTTGCTGCAGTAGGAGCAGAAGATGGCCAGCTTTTCCTTATAATCCGCTGGAAGTTGCTGCGCTACCGTAGTCCTGGTCCGGATGGAAAAATGGCACCGTTTCATCAAATGAAAGCACCAAGACGGACCTCCTTGGAAATGTTCAATGTTCATCTCTTCAGCTAGTGAAACTGCTTTTAGCCGAATGGTGACCGTCGAAACGCTTCTCCCGCTCGTTCTTTGCTCGATGATCCACCGCTCGAGTCTTTCCTCCAACTCGGGCCTCCTCGCCTTATGTCCGCGGAAACTCAGCTGCGTTTTCTTGACCTGCCGGAGCTTGTTTTCCAGCTTCCTCCATTTGCAAACCATCGATTTGTTAATCTTAAATTCTCTCGCCGCTGCTCGATTTCCATGTTCCTCCGCGTAGCTGATGGCCTTCAGTTTAAACTGTGCTTCGCAAGCGTGTCTCTTTGGCATTTTCAGGGTTGTTAAAACAACGATGTTCTGCATAATGCACATAACTGTTCTTTTATACAGGTATAAAAGAACAGGTATAGGGCGCACTGCGCTATAGTAGGGCGCACTGCGCTATAGGGCGCGCCGTACTTTTTGAAGAAAATCTAAGACTTTTAAGTGCGCCTTATGGTCGTGAAAATACGGTATGTGTAAAAAGCAAACGTAGGAGCTGTGATAACTGTCTTCTTTTTTTTTTTTTTTTTTTTTTTGTCCCGTTTGGATCTATAGCCATCAGAATTGTTGTCTTGAGGCCAAGAAAGATGCCAAGCGGATTTATTTTACCAAGTGGATCATCATTGAATTAAGATGGCGCCAGTGAGGTCGGCTGCCGTCACGACTGCTCCGACCACTTTTTCTTTGTCTTTGTTTTTTTAAGTTAGTTTTCAGTGTTTCTAAATCGGCAAAATCATCACCATTGGGTACATTAGGTATGACAGTGACACTCTTGTTTCTATTGGTTTACAATGTACTCACAATTCGAAGTTTTTAACTCCGGATCCGAGCTGGCCGAGTGAGATCTCGAGGGAGAACAAAGGGAAGCGGCGGCAGCCTAGAGGGAAGCGAGCCGGCATCAGGAACAGGCTGAGAGCTCGTGCACACCGCACACCTCTGCCTAGCATCCTGCTCGCCAACGTCCAGTCACTGGAGAACAAGCTTGACGACCTCAGGGCCAGGATAAAGTTCCAGAGAGACATTCGGGACTGCAATCTCCTCTGCTTCACCGAGACATGGCTGAACCCAGAGGTGCCGGACCACGCCATCCAGCCGGCCGAGTTCTTCTCGGTTCACCGCATGGACAGGACACGGGACTCGGGGAAGTCAAGGGGAGGCGGCGTGTGTTTAATGGTGAACAACAACTGGTGCAACAGTGCGAACGTTGTTCCTCTCACACGCTCCTGCACACCAAATCTGGAACTACTGTCCATCATGTGTCGTCCTTTTTATCTACCTCGGGAATTTACATCGGTCATCGTAAGTGCCGTTTATATTCCACCACAAGCGGACACGGTCACCGCCTTATGCGAGCTGCATGAGGCACTCACACAGCACCAGACACAACACCGGGACGCTGCGCTTATTGTGACGGGGGACTTTAATAGCGCCAACCTCAAACGCGCAGCGCCGAACATTTATCAACACATCACCTGCCCCACCAGGGGTGAAAGGACACTGGACCACTGCTACACTACGGTCAAGGACGGCTACAAGGCACAATCCCGCCCCCCGTTTGGCAAATCTGATCACGCCGCCATCTTCCTCATGCCAAAATACAAACAAAGGCTGAAACAGGAAGTTCCGGTTCAGAGGAAGGTCGCGCGCTGGACGGCTCAATCGGTGGCCGCGTTACAGGACGCACTTGATGACGCAGACTGGGGCATGTTCAGAAACAACTCCGACGATGACGTCAACGTGTTTACGGAAGCGGTTGTGGGATTCATCGGGAAACTAGCGGATGATACCGTGGAGACAAAGACTATCACAACGTTTCCCAACCAGAAGCCGTGGGTGGATAAAACCATCCGCGACGCTCTGAGATCCCGCACCGCTGCCTACAACACGGGACTCATGACGGGGGACATGGACCCGTACAAAGCCGCGTCATATAACGTGCGGAGGGCGGTGAAAGAGGCGAAGCAGCGCTACGGGAGGAAACTAGAGTCACAACTCCAACAGAGTGACTCTAGGAGCCTGTGGCGGGGACTAAGGACAATAACGGACTATAAAGCACCAACAACCGGTATGACGAACGCGGCCGTGACTCTGGCAGACGAGCTGAACACTTTCTATGCTCGCTTCGAGGCTGCAGCTAAGGTCTCCAACAATGCTTGTGTTAGCGGCGCTAACGGCTGCAGACAGGAAGATACTGCCAGCACCGGAAACGTGCTCGTCATCTCCGAGCATGAAGTAAGGAGAGCCTTCAGAAGAGTGAACACCAGGAAAGCAGCAGGACCAGACGGCATCCCAGGTCGTATCCTCAGAGACTGCGCATACCAGCTAGCTCCTGTGTTCACTGAGATATTCAACATCTCTTTATCTCAGTCGGTGATCCCCACATGCTTCAAAGAGTCCATCATTGTTCCTGTCCCGAAGAAACCCCACCCTGCTTCTCTCAATGACTATCGCCCTGTAGCCCTCACCTCAGTAGTGATGAAGTGCTTTGAACGCCTGGTCAGAGACTTCATCATTTCTTCACTACCAGACACACTGGACCCACTACAGTTCGCTTACCGTCCAAATCGTTCCACAGACGATGCCATCTCTCATCTCCTCCACACATCACTCACTCACTTGGACACTAGAAGGGGGAATTATGTTAAAATGCTCTTCATAGACTACAGCTCTGCATTTAACACCATAATTCCCTCCACACTCACCACCAAGCTGGAGCATCTGGGACTCAGCTCATCTATGTGTCAGTGGATCTCCAACTTCCTAACTGGCAGACCACAGGCAGTAAGGATGGGCGGACATGTCTCAGCCTCCACCACTCTCAGCACTGGAGCCCCCCAGGGGTGTGTTCTGAGCCCCCTGCTGTACTCTTTGTAAACATATGACTGTGTGGCCACTACCAGCTCCACCACCATCATCAAGTTTGCTGACGACACCGTCGTGGTGGGCCTGATCTCTGATAACAACGAAACGGCCTACCTGAAGGAGATTAGGAATCTGGAGAACTGGTGCCAGAGGAACAACCTCCTTCTAAACGTCAGTAAGACAAAGGAGCTGATAGTGGACTTCAGCACTAAGCAGGAGAGGAACTACCAGACCCCCGTCATCAACGAGTGCCCAGTGGAGAGAGTGGACAGCTTCAAATACCTCGGAGTTCACATCATGCAGGACCTGTCATGGTCCTGTCACATCAACACCGTGGTGAAAAAGGCCCGTCAGCGTCTCTACCACCTCAGACGCTTGAGAGACTTCCAACTGCCCTCCAAGGTGCTCAGGAACTTTTACTCGTGCACCATAGAGAGCATCCTGGCGGGAAACATCTTAACCTGGTTCGGGAACAGCACCATGCAGGACAGACGAGCTCTACAGAGGGTTGTGCGGTCAGCTGAGCGCACCATCCGCTCCGAGCTCCCTGACCTGCACTCAATCTACAGCAGGCGGTGCTGGACCAAGGCCAGGAAGATCGTGAAGGACCTCAGCCATCCCAACAACAGACTGTTCTCTCTGTTGAGGTCAGGAAAGCGATTCCGCTCCCTGAAGACCAACACAGAGAGACTGAGGAGGAGCTTCTTCCCGCAGGCGATACGGTCTCTCAATCACACCACCACACAGTACTGACCCACACATACAGTTCTTACACACACTGGACTTTCTGGACTTTGGTTTTGCACAACACTGGTCACTATATTCTTCATTTCCGGTTAATACTTGTACAGCTGCTGTTATTGTGTATATATTTATTTATATTTAGATTTCTTCATACATTCTTATATAGTTCTATATTGTGTATTGTGTATTTTGTTGTACAGTTATTTTATTTTCAACTTTAATTTATATATTTTATCTTATTCTTCCCAGTTAAATTTACCCTTCATTCTAATTTGTGTTGTACAGTTATTTCATTTTTAACCTTAATTTATATTTTATTCCTTCCTAGTTAAATTTACCCTTTTTAATTTTTCATATTTATTTCCTATCTTATTCATAGCCTTTTCCTTTTTTGTTTTCTTTAGGTCACGAGCAGTTGTCCAAGCATTTCACTACATATCGTACTGTGTATGACTGTGTACGTGACAAATAAAATTTGAATTTGAATTTCATGGCCTTGCCATATTGGTCCATTTGATTGATCTTTATTATAATTATGAATTTATTTTATTTTCAGTTGCAAACGGGACAGACATAACTGTGGGATAGGACAGGGGGAAAGAATGAAAGAAAGAGGGGGAGAGAAAGAAAGAAAACCAAAGGGGAGAAGAGACGGTGAGAAGGGGGGGAAGAGAGAAAAAAAACAAACAAAAAACAAACAAAAAAAACTCCTGGGTCACCTGTATGGAGAAAAAAAAAAACAGAGGAGACAGCAAACAACAAAGAGCAACATAATAATAGAAAAAAAAAGCACCATCACAATAAACTAGCTAGCAGTAGATATCAGTAGATACTAAATAATAAACGATATTGTGCAGCACGCAAGATAGACAGCGCACAATGTGCTTTGAGGCAGCAGCCAAGAAAGCTGTAGTCCGCGTCTGTGAATACCCGTGTGTACACCTGTGTGCATACCTGTGTGGATCAGCATGCTTGCATTCCAAAGGTTTCTCCATGTAATGATCTGCTAGGGAGTGTGGGGAGCCACAGCCCCGTCCTTTATGGTATCAAGCAGGTATGGAGGAGATCAAAACTCCAGACATCCAGAGGCCCCCAGAACACAAGAGACCAAGGAAGACCCACAGAGGGGCAGCCGCGCCACTGTCCCAGAAAGAGCTGAGGAGAGTCCCAGATGAGGGCTCATTCAGCAGCCGCGGAGCAGAAGCCAGGGGGAGTTGCAGTGACGCGCCCGTGAGCTCCGCCGGCAGCCAGCTGTGCCTGAGTGACTGAGCCCCAGGCCGAGAGGCCGGGGGCACCCCACCTCTGAAATGGCCCGAGCGAGCCCCAATAAGCGGCCGCCAAGGAGTGATCCGGTGTGTACCCGGACGCCCACCCCCAGATACAAAGAACCACCAACGCACCGACACCCGAGGGAGTCTGCCACCGGCAGGGGAAGTGGGGTGATAACTGTGGTGTGATAACTGTGTCTGATAGAATGAAGAGTAGACTGATATATGAAATATTCCTTTATTGGGTGAGAAAATCAGACCATGTCATAACTGCTGTAAGTCACACAGAATAGATATCAGAGCCTTAAACAGGCTGACTTCTGCTAAATGGGTCAAACTGGGCAGAAAGTCTACAAACATATAACATCCTTATAGAATATGATGTAACACTATAGATCAACTTAGCTCAGAATATATAAAGCATATAAACAGTTACAGCAATATGATGCAACAAACACAGCAGCTACTGATCCAAAATACTCAAAGCTTCATAGAACTGAAACCAACATTTATTTTTAGCTCCATTCTGCTGCTGATACAGACTTTAGGTTTCTGAACATTAAACTTGTTGCTGCCTTTCATAGTGTGTAACTTGAAGGCCCTGAGTACTTTCTCCCACACTGAAAACACTGGGATGATCACATTATTTGAACATTACCTAATAAGACTGATTCAGCACAGACAGTTATGTTAAACTTTCCTAGCAGTCCTTCACAAACAGGGAACAGTCTGTCTATTCTCTCCATCTGTCAGCTGCTGCTGGCTCTTCCTCCTCCTCTTCCTCACACACTGCTGAGTTTGTCCTGGTGGATCATCAGGGCTGCAAAGCCTCACAGATGATGTGCAGCAGTGGCTCCCTCAGTCTGTCCTCACTCTGGACACTTGCAGTCGTCACACATGGAAATCAAATGTGTGATAAGCTGCAGGATTCAAACACAAGTGTAACTTATAAACACATGTTCATACTTTTATTCCACAATCAGAGAGAAAGAAACAGAGAGAGAGTGCAGGACAGACAGACAGGTGACAGTCTCAGGTGTACACACTGCTACACAACAGCAGCAGAGAAGCAGGATTTAGTGTTTGTGTTATTACGAGTGTAAACAAGAAGAGTTCCAGATGGTGCAGTGGACACATGTGTGACTGCTGTGATTAAAGCATCTTTCTTTCAGCTTAACGAGTGAACCGTCAGCTCGTTCAAACACACGTTAAAGTGCGTTTGGCTCGACACCACCGAACAGAGGCAGCAATATAACACAGCTAACATTAACAGTGCAGTGAATCCTGCTTGTGCCGTGATGTTCAGGACTGCAAACCGAGCAGCATCACTGACTTTCAGCTTGTTGTGTTTGTGGATATATGACTGACTTTAATTATCCACAAAATCATCACATTCTCTGTCAGATTAAGGTCGACTATTGAACGGCGTATATTTTAAAGGCTTTAAAACCAAGTTAACGCTGAAAGTACAAACATCACTAATGTCACATGAGTCTGCCGACAAGGCATAGCTATGGCTATGAAATGCTCTTTGTGTGTCACTTCTTCATTATGAAAGATGTCATTAATGCACTAGTAATGTCTCATCTGGAGTATTGTTCAATCATTTGGTCAGCAGCTAATAAGACAGATCTTAACAGACTTCAGTTAGTCCAGAATAAGGCGTCCAGATTAGTGTGAAGATGTTCATACTATACTAATATTGATCAAATGCATAATAACCTTTCTTGGCTTCCTGTACAGGCTAAAATATTCTATGGCTTACTTGTAGTTCTAAAGAAAGCAATTCTGTTAAACACGCCACATTTATTCTGCTCAGCTGCAGTATCCAGATGAAATACATCATCATATTACACAGTTTTCAACAAGCTGTAATTTAGTAAATGCTCGAGTTAAAAGTAACGTTTTGTAAAACTGTTACATTTAGAGCAACTTTTAAGTGGAATAAGTTGCCTTAAAAAATTAGAGAATTATTCAAAACTTCAATGAACACTTAAAAGCCGATTTACAGAGCTTTTAGTTGTTGTAAATATTGTAAGACATGATTTGTTTTTGAAATTTGTGTAATGTGCCTCAATGTTATTGATATTATTATTATTATTATTGATTGCTTATATTTGAACAATTGTGAAACCTCACTGTGGATGTAAGAGTGAAATTATGTGGATATCTTGAATCCACTTTATTGTGTAATATTTTATGTGAGTATTTGACGGAAGACGAGCAACATCTGTTGTGGAAGCTAACGGGGTTCCTTTAGAATAAACAAACATAGGATTTATTATCACTGAATAATTCTGTATAAATCTATACAAATTATAGAAATATGTAATAGGAAACAACAAAATAATCTAAATTATAAAAGTGTGTGTGTGTGTGTGTGTGTGTGTGTGTGTGTGTGTGTGTGTGCGTGCATGAATTATCTTTAACAGCAGGTTGGATGTAATGTGTTAGAACTACCAGCAGGTGGGGATAAGAGACCTTTAAGGTGTTTGGTGCCACGCTCCACCTTCAGGTTTAAAACTAGTGTTAATGGAGTTTGAAGGTTGAGTTTGTTCCACGACTGCATTTCACTCACTGCCTCTGTTTGTATCTCTGTCACTGCAGGACCAACATGGAGCCAGAAGTCAGCGCTCTCAGGAGGCCGACAAACCTCACAGAAGAAAGGGAGAGAAAAAACACACCTGTGACGAGTGTGGGAAGGGTTTTACTGTGAGGGCTAATCTAAAACGGCATCAGGTCATCCACACTGGAGAGAGACCGTTCAGCTGTGACTTGTGTGGAAAGTCTTTTTCCTTGAAGGGTTACCTAAAAAAACACCAACTCATCCACAGTGGAGTTAAAGCGTACAGCTGTGATCAGTGTGGCAGAGCTTTTACTCACAGTAGCAGCTTACAGAGGCATCTAGTTACCCACTCTGGAATTAAGGCGTACAGCTGTGATCAGTGTGGCAGAGCTTTTACTCACAGTAGCAGCTTACAGAGGCATCTAGTTACCCACTCTGGAATTAAGGCATACAGCTGTGACATCTGTGGAAAAACTTTCAGCCGGAGAGGGTACCGAAATACACACCTACGCATTCACACCAGACATGATGTGTACTGCTGTGAACAGTGTGGCAAAGAGTTTACAACAGACGCACAGTTACAACAACACATGTTTACCCACACTGAGGAGAGACCTTATCGATGTGACCTGTGTGAGAAGACTTTTAAAGCTCCACATCACCTGAGACAACACCAACAGATCCACACCAGAAAGAGACTCTACAAGTGCAGCTACTGTGAGGTATGTATTTATATTGTTATCTTGTCACTTTAGCCTGACTGTTTGGAACAACTCTGCTCATTAAACTGTGTTAGCATGTTAGCAATTCTACTGCATGGAAAAGCAGCTCTGAGTGATTATTCAGATTTTCCTTTCAGTTATGATTTTAGTATTACTGTAGTATTATGGTGGTAGTATTGTAGTTATTGCAGCCCAGTAAACTGAGTGTGTTAACTGAAACAGTCAAATGTAGTTGGACGTCTGCAGAGATGCTCTTTATTTCAGGCGACGTTCAGGATACAAATGTTGAAGGACTGACTTACACTGTCTTTGTGTCTTTGTTTAGAAGCAGAGCGACACAGATGGATCCAGTTCTCAACCCTGTCATCACTGTGGTGGTGGGAAAGACTTTCATTGTGACCTCTGTGGAAAAACTTTCAGTCAGCAAAAGACCCTAAAAGTACATCAACGTAGACACACTGGAGACAAACTGAAATACTGCAAAGAATGTGGGAGAAGCTTCACCACATCACATCGCTTAAAACGACATGAACTGATTCACAGTGGGGTTAAAAAGCACCTCTGTGATCAGTGTGGGTCATCCTTCACCACTGCAGGTCAGCTTAAAACACACAAACGAGTCCACACAGGAGAGAAACCACACAAGTGCAGACACTGTGAGAGAAGCTTCTCACATTCAGGTAATCGTAACATTCATGAACGTGCACACATGGAAGGAAACTACAGCTGTGACCAGTGTGACAAGAGCTTCAGGAATCTCAGTTCATACTCTGCACACAAACGATCCCACGTTACTAATAAACTGTTTCACTGTTACCAATGTGCCCAAACATTCACCTCATTGTCTGCTCTGTGCAAACATCAGCGCGATCACTCAGGGCTGAAATCACTCCCATCACTGGATCACAGTGAATCTGAAGTCACAGAAAGATCCTCTGGTTTCTGTGTCAGACTCAAAAAGCTTGAGATCAGGCTCCACAGAGTTCAGATAGAATCATTTAAACTTGTGTTGAACTGAACTGGTTGCTGGGCTGAACTTCTACATAATACAGATCTACATGAGATCTTCTTTTCTGTTGTTTACTGAGTCAGTTTTGTCCTTTTTTCTCTGTCCTGGTTTTGCTCGTCTGTAAATGATTGAAACTCAGTCAAATAGTTCATTGTTCTCCAGCAAAACGTTTTTTGGAAACTCATGTTTAACCTTTAAAACTCTGACATGTTTTAGCACACAAGGCTTCATCGGGGAGTTCACTCATGATTGGACCATGAGAACAAAGGTTTTTAGTTCTTTCAAAGAGAGTCTTGGAGATGTTTGATGTTTCTGTTTTTCTGAAAGAAAAACTATTTTTCTTGCTTTATGTAGTGTGGAAGTTTTTAATGTTTCTTCATCTGTGATGTTCTTGAATGTGTTCACGTGAAGATGGTACAAATAAACTGTCCTTTCAGCTTTAGCTCCTAATTTATTCATTATTTATGGATGTAGCACAGCAGCCGTCTCTTGATTAACACATGGAGGGCTCGGGATCTGATGGTGTCGTCTCCCTAATTTGCCCACTCAGTAAATCTCACTCATGGCCAAGAAATTGAAATAAACCTTGTTTCCCTGCTGGATAGTGATCCACTGTAACTCTGCTCCTCCTTCCTGTTTAGGATTTCTGTGGCTGAAGTAAAATTCCCTCCATCCATCACTTATCCCAGCTAACCCAAAGTGAAATAAAGTTTTGCTCGTCTTAAAAAAGCATTACAATAATGGGCATTACCAATGCAAACTGAATGATACAGAAGATGAAAGAAGAGACTTTGATCAGTTAATAAAGCTCATGATCTGGATTCATTGTGGCTGCTACACAGATACTTCTGGGTCACTTCTCTCAGTTAGGAACCTTCCTCACCAAACTGACTGTTGGACCACACCCCTGGTTTCATGAGAAATTGTTTCAGCCATGATTTCTCTTCCTGTATTTCAGAGTAAAGACTGAAGTGACAAATGGAAGCATGTTTAAAAAACACAATGTGAGAGAGACGTTGAGGTCCTTAGAAGTTAGCCTGGGTTTTTCTGTCACCCTGCTAGATGTTACACACCTTGTTATTGGACTGATTTCTACTGCTGGACTACTCCTGCGGAGAGTATTGAGCTGTTATTGAGCTGCACATACGTTACGACCTGCTTAAGTTCGAGGTCACAGCGTCTGTAGAGCAGCTGGAACATAATGAAGTCTACAAGGTTAAAGTTTTCTCTTCAGTTATTGTTCTTTCTGCTGCTTGGTTTGATGGATCTGAGAGCTTTTGTTTTTATTATTGTTATTATAATTATCATTAATATTTTACTCTCTAGAAGCTTTAAAATAGTGTTTGTGTTTGAAAAAATTGATTTAAGAATTGAACAGAAACATCTGTCCTTCTGAAAATCGCCCAAAGGCACGGAGACAAAGTCAAAGGATGCAACCTGTAACTTTCTCTTCCTTCATGTCAGGACCATCATCCATGATTTATATAAAATGCATATAGCAACAGTAGCACTTTAGTTTGGACTTTATGATTTCTGTAACTGGAAAATATTATTTTGTTTAAAGACAGAAGTGACCGCATAGTTGCAACATCAAAGGGAAATATTAATTAATTAGCATCAAGTATATTTGTTGCTTAAGCGTTTGCACTATAACTTAAGTAGGATTATAACTTTTAAGGAAGGAAAGATTTCAGATATTTAGTTCACTGTTTCAGTTATTTTATATGAAATTAAAACATTTACGTTGGTCAAATATGATGCTCTAAATCAAATAAAAGTTTGAAAATAAATGATGTTTTTTTTAAGTGCTGCAACAAATGTTCACAAAAAGTAACTATAATTAAAACCAGTTAAACAAAATCAAATGTTTGAATCATGCTTAACCAAATGCCAGGCTGCAGAGCTGAACCTAAAGTATACGTAGAAAGATTTCAACATGTGAGCAGTTTTTAATGTTTTTATCACATATAAATGTCACAGCAGTGGGTCCTGGCCCAATGCTTTGTGTTTTTGCTTTTCTTTGACTCTTGTTTTTCTTGGTTTTTGTTCTTCTTATTTATCAGGCTCTCAGTAATCTTAGTTCTCCCTCCCTCAGTGTTCATTTCAGCCTGTGTTTAGTTTCTGTTCCCGTGTCCCACGTTTCATCGTTTCATGTCGAGTCAGCCCTGTCTCTCTGTTTCCTGTGTCTCCCCAGTCAGCCCCGCCTCCCTCGGGCACTCATGTGTGATACAGAGTAATAAACCTGACTACATTTGCTACACTCTCTTTATTACCTGTTACTTTAAAATTCATACACTAATTATGTCTGCCCATCTCTCTAATGTGAAGGTCAAAGGTCAACATCCCAGTGACATAAGAATAATCCCAAAGGGGCAAAGGCAGCGGTTAATTTAGCACATTTAGCATTAAGGGTACAGCAAGGATATACTTTTACTTATTGTGGCAGGGGTGTGGTCTCTGGCCTGCTGCAGTGGAGGCTGGTGGCGGGACGTTGGACGGCACAGGTGAGGGTGATGGAGCTCATGACTCTCCCCTTTATAGTGACGGAGGAGACTGGCGTGGGGAAGCGTGTAGTGGAGGAAGCCGAGGAGAGAGCTGGTTTCTGGCTACAAAGACGGCGTCAAACCAGAAAAGATTGCTCGTGGTCAAATGTCAAAGGAGCTTGCAAAGAAAAGCGTCTGGACTTCTTTAAGTTGCTTGAAGACGTTTCACCTCTCATCCGAGAAGCTTCTTCAGTTCTAAGGTCAAATGGTGGAGAGTCCCAGATATAAACCTAGTGGGAGTGACCCCCCACAGAGGGACAAAAGGACCCCCTGATGATCCTCTAATCGCCTGAGCCAAGGTGTGAAACTGGGTGTGGGTCCCAATCAGCCAGAGTTTCGGGTGAGTTCATTGTGAAACCTGGCCCCACCTTATCATGCGAATTCCTGAGATCAGATGGCCCAGGATGTGAGTGGGCGTTAAGGCGTCTGGGAAGGGATCTCAAAACTGGATTATTGATGGCAGAGAGTTGGTTTCGTAAACCCCGCCTCTGTTCAAAGATGGTCGCTCACAGTGGACATAGATGCTTCTTTCACTCCTCTTTCAAACCATCTGTCCTCTCTGTCCAAAATGTGAACATTGGCATCCTCGAAGGAGTGTCCTTTGTCCTTAAGATGCAGATGGACTGCTGAGTCTTGTCCTGTGGAGGTGGCTCTTCTATGTTGTGCCATGCGCTTGGGAAGTGGCTGTTTGGTCTCTCCAATGTAGAGGTCTGTGCATTCCTCGCTGCACTGTACAGCATACACCACATTGTTAAGTCTGTGTTTTGGCGTTTTATCTTTCGGGTGAACCAGTTTTTGTCTGAGCGTGTTGCTGGGTCTGAAATACACCGGGATGTCATGCTTGGAGAAAACTCTCCTGAGTTTTTCTGATACACCGGCTACATAGGGGATGACAATGTTGTTGCGTCTGTCCTTCTTATCCTCCCTCGCTGGTGTCTGATCTTCTTTTCTGTGCCTCTTTGCTGACAGTAGAGCTGGGCGATATGAGATTTTTTCATATCACGACATGTTTTTTTCATTTCAGGCGATAACGATATCTATCACGATATAAGCCAAATAACTATATTTGTAAGATTTAAATGTGCCGTTGCTCACAAGTAAAATGTGAAATAATCAGCAGCTTGTTTTGATTTAAATATTTATTTCCCATAATAAGTTCAACAGGGTAGATGTACTTAAGGAACATGAGACTTTTTCAGATAAATAAAGGCAAATATTGCAAACTACACAAAAGGCAGCCGCTAAAGCGTTTAAGTTTCAAAATAGAACAAACGAAACAGACTAAACTGTCAATTCCACTTAGAAACAAAATATTAATTCTAAAAATAAATCTTAGTTTGTTTTACAGAAGAACAGACAAAACTGACTAACTTTTGTCAATATCAAATAAACTGAGAACTAAAAGGAAATTCTCAATCTCTCCTTGTTGTATAGCTTAGCTTTTCAAACAGTTTTAACAGTTACTTTAGTCTGACAAAAGCCGAATGACGAATTAGCGCTTCCAGTCAGAGACTGAGGCTACGTCCACACGTACACGGGTGTTTTTGAAAACGGAGATTTTCCGTTTTCGTTTTAAAAAATAATCCCGTCCACACATAAAGGCAGAAATGAAGGAAAACGCTGCTATGAACATGCCAAAGCAGCAGGTGGAGCTAGATTCCTAACCGTGCAGAAATGTTGGCCAATCAGAAGTCTAGAAGCCTCGGTGGGAAAAAGTAAACAAAGCTGGGGCATAGAAGCAGAACCGAGTCGTATGTGTGGAGGGACAGTAACTGTGTGTATATGTAAGCATTTAAACACTGCAGAGAGTAGAATTAACAGTATTGTAGAAATTCATTTCACCGAAACAATAACGTGGCGCACAGTGTGACGCATGCACCAGTTTATTGTATTTCCAGACTTGCTTTCGGCACAATTTACAGTGCACGCTACTCTGTTTTTGTCAGACTTGAAATAGCCGAAATACCTTCACACTATGGAACTTCTGTGGCTCTTCTGTTCGACAATTTCTCCGGCATTGGAACCATCATCTGTTTTCTCTTCGGTCACGCTCGGTTGAATTTTCTAGTCGGCACACTCATTTCCTCCATTACCCGCTGGCTGCTTCCCAAACAAACACACGTGCGGCTTGGCACTTGTGCTGTACGTAACAAGTAACGTGACGTGACGCTGCGGCTGTGATTGGTTCGGCTCTGCGCTACTTAATTTGGATTGGCTGACCTTTTTTCTTTTTTTTTTTTAAGAGGACAAGAGCGGCGAGGTCTATCGCGATAGCTTAATTTCTCTATCGAGTAAAAGTTATATCGCGATACATATCGTTATCGTTCTATCGCCCAGCTCTAGCTGACAGAGGCTCTTTTGACTACGATGACCTGGATGACTGAGAACCTTCACAGACACTTGTGGTCAAATAATGTGTTGTGCAGCACGCAGGACAGACAGCGCACAATGTGCTTTGAAGTAGCAGCCAAGAAAGGTGTAATTTAAGTCTACGAGCAGTGAACACCCGTGTGCACACCTGTGTGGATCAGCGCGCTTGTATTCAAATGGTTTCCACATGTAATGGTCTGCAAGAGGATGTAGCGAGCCATAGCCCCGTCCCCCAGGGCATGAAACAGGCATGGAGGAGATCCAGGCCCCAGAGTGCGAGAGCCCAAGGAGGACAACCGGAGGGGCATCTGTGCCACCCTCATGGGAAGGGCTGAGGATCCCCAGACGAGGCGTCACCCAGTAGCCACCGAGCAGAAGCTAGAGGGGGCTTCACCAGCGTGCCCAACGGCTCCGCCGGCAGCCGGCTGTGCCAGAGTGAACCGAGCCGCAGGCCCAGAGGCCGGAGGCCCGAGGGCCCCCCACACCCCGGAGGAGGCCTGACCGAGCAACAGGCGCCAGGCCCCGCCAGGTAGCCACCGGGAGTGAGCCGGTACATACCTGAGCGCCCAGCCCCGGACACCAAGAACCACCAATGCACCGACCCCTAAGGGCATCAGTCACCAACAGGGAGTGTGGTGAGGGGAGATAGGCCTTGGAGGGCCTGGGAGTTCCCAGAGAGGTGGAGTCTAAGACCCGACCTGACATATAGACACAGACAAACAGGCACACACAGACACAAACATGCGTTCCCACCCTCATGCACACATATACAAACACTCAGCACTCACCCAACGTAAGGACTGACATAAATGGACATGTACACACAATCACACTCCCCAAACATACTCTATACCCCGGGTCCAGGTACCCTCGCCCCCAGAGGGGGAAGCAGAACCCAGACCCAAGAGATGTTACCCTTCCCCCCGGGGTGGAGGCAAGCAGACCGTCCCAGGCTCCGCAGCAGCAGGGAGGCCAATCGGACAGCCAACATCTCCTCCCAGCCCCCCCGCCCCGATGGCTAGCAGAGAACGGGGGTGTGTGAAGACCCCATACCTCCCTCCTCCCGCTCATGTGTAGTGTTGCTGCGTGTTGCTCTAAAGTGCATTTAAAACTAAAAAATGGTGCTGCTGCCAGAGAGCAGCAGGTGTTAGCATGGCCCCTCCCGAGAACCCTCAATGTCTACATGGATTTAAAATTGAGAGGTGGGCACCAGCGCCAGAGGTAGGTTTGAGTACACAGACCGTCCACTGGACGCCGTTAACGTGCCCACCCTCAAGGCCCTATATATATGTGTGTGTTATGAGAGTGTAAGTAATGTGGATGTCTAAGTTGTGAGATAAAATTGAGGCACAGGTGGCCAGAAGGGGACGGGGGGGGGGGATGTCTCACCTGCACTCCTGTGACACACCCGCACCCCAAGGCCCTACCTGTATGGGTGAGTGTGGTGGAGCGGGAAGAGGGAGGTAGCCGGGGATGGGGAGGAAAAGGAGGGAGGGGAGGATGCCCCTCCCTAGGGCCAGCTCCCCCGCTGACCCCAGTAGGCACCCCCGTCCTCTGGTACCCACCAAGGCAAGGGAGCCCAGGTCCATCCAGACCGCGGCCTACGGTAGCACTGCCAAGCCCCACAGGACCCGGGGCAGCCCACCCTACCCACCGCAGAGGAAACTGTACCCACCCCAAAATGAACATATTTCAAGTAAACAGCTGGACTGATCAGGTCCAAACACAGAGTGATAAACTTGTCAAACAGCTGTCATATCTTTATATAGAAGCTCTTTATAAATGCTGCTCACTGCAGTCTGTTTACTAATAATGTCAAAGTGTTAGAAACACAGAAACATCAGAATGGTCTTTGTTCACAGAAACCTGTCTGGGATCCTTTGTTGTTCTTTTGATGCAGAGTTACATTATAAATATAAAGAGTTATTTCAGAGTCTCATCAGTTTTCCTGCATGTCTTTATTTAACACATCAGCAGGGCTGAAGCTCTCATGTTAAACACACACTGATCTATGGACACGTTCATGTGTTTCTAACAGAACCAGGCTGTTATCAGCCTGCACTAACATTATGTCACACACACTGAATGTAACAGTGACAGTTTACATCATCACACAATCAGCTGTGATTGTTTCACTGTCATCAAACGAGTCAACAGGAAGTAGAATCAATAGAAACCAATCATTTACTGACAGCATGTCTGATGGAAATAAGTGCAGATTATGTATGAAGTCTAACTGCACACAGTAACTGTGTTACAATAAGGACTTAACAGCGCCCTCTGCTGGAGTGTTTCACACTGAGAGCAGCTTTCCTCTGAATTCAGTGAGGTTATGACTGAAATTATTGGTGTAGTCGGTTTTATAAAGACCAGACCAGTAAAAACAAGAGTGTCTCTGCTGTCTGTGAGGAGATGTAGCCGAACATCAAGCTGTGCTGTTTCACAGTGAAGCCAGGCGGCTGTCACCAGGAAAAGTCTTGTCCTGAGTTTTTGAGCTCAGAGAGCAGATCAGATGTTTTTGGAGCAGGAGCACAAGTATGAAGTCGCAGAGTTAGTGATGAGAGCTTCCTGGCAAAACTGGCCTACCTGAGGGACATATTTGGAAATGAAGTAAATCTACAGCTTCAAGGGAAAGATAAAAACCTCCCTCAGGTCACAAGATCAGCTCTGTCACTGAAAGCTTGCAGTGTGGGGCAGGAGACTCGATGAAGGAGACACAGATTCATTGGAGAACCTGCATGAATTTGTTGACACTACTGACGATGATGCCGCCTCAGTGACTCCATATATCAAGCAGCATATTTCATCACTGATGGGATACTTTTAAAAGGACTTCCATGAAAACAGTTCCCAGCATGACCAGCTCCAACTGGTTTCAGCTTTGCAGAGCAGAACCAGTTCATTGACGTCTGACTCCACACTGAGACTGCAGTTCACATCACAGACACTGAGTGGATTCTGGCTGAGTGTAGAGAAGCAGTATCCACTCTGAGGGCAGCAGGCTCTGGGCGTTCTTCTTCCTTTAGTCTCATCTTTGTGAGGCTTCTCTGCTGCTGCTGCAGACCAAGTCCAGGTCCCAGCTAAACACTGAGCAGGAGCTGAGAGCTGCAGGATCCTGCTTCAAAGCTGCTTTGAAAAGCTGTGCACTGCAAAACGTGCTCGTCGGAGCCATTAATGCTGACTTTGTTATTTTGATCAAAGAAAGAAATCAGCACAAACTGTTTGATTCGTTTTTGTTTTGTAGGTTAAAGTGTTTCATATATTGTGCTCCTGAGTTAATGTTGCTGATCAGTTTGAATTCATTTTGATTGTTTATGGAGTTTATTTCATTTTATGTTTCAGTATCAAACGGTTCAAATGTTTATAGTTTTATTAAGGATGTAATTTATTTTTTATTGAAGGTAAATTGTTGCACTTTACTTTGTTTCCATCTAAAAGTGTTACATTGTTTCTCTTCCAAACTAAAAAGTGTTTCTGCTGCAGCTTCCTTTCACTCTTTATCATTTTCCAGTCAGTGAAAGTCTTTTTGTGTCCTCCTAAAGTCCACCGTGCTCACAGTGAACACTCGTATGCTGTTGTGCTGTCACAGACTGTTATCAGCCGTGTAGCCGCTCATACCTCATTTATTCTTCTTGTTCTACCGTCAGACCCAGGCGCACAGCTTTGGTTAAAGTTCTTATGTTTGATTTCATAACAGCTCTTCAGATTTCCACTCTTTATAACTTTATAAGTATTTTTGACAAAGCCATCTTCTTTTACTCATCCACTCAGCAAGCTCCCAACATAGTAACCTATCAACTCACATACCCACATAGCTTGTTCTTCTTTGTCGTTTTATTGGCAGTTGGTGGTGCATTACCGCCAACAGCTGGCTGGGAGAGTGGACCAGCATGATGCTAACCTGCATAGCTGCGTGTCGCGCCAGTTCAAAAGTCCGCCACGGCAGCCGGCAGGAAGAAACTATCCAACTACACGGTAAATGAGAAACTGCTTTGTGATCCGGACAAAATCCTCTTGGGGTCTGGATTTGGACCGGAGTCCAGGAGTTGGGGACCCCTGTTATAGTACCATATCACCCTATTAGAGCACTTCGCTCTCACTCTGCAGGCCTACTTGTTGTTCCTAGAGTATTTAAAGTAGAATGGGAGGCAGAGCCTTCAGTTTTCAGGCCCCTCTTCTGTGGAACCAGCTTCCAGTTTGGATTCAGGAGACAGACACTATCTCTACTTTTAAGATTAGGCTTCAAACTTTCCTTTTTGCTAAAGCATATAGTTAGGGCTGGACCAGGTGACCCTGGATCCTCCCTTAGTTACACTCAAAGAAATCTGTTGTTGTGGGCGTAGTTGTCTGCTGCTGAAAACTCCAGTGATTTTCCTGCAGTTTGACATCTAATGTGATCTTGTGAACTTCGTGAGTCCAGGTAACGAACCACTCTGACTAGATTGTATCCTGTCATCTCAACAAGAACAAGAATTAAGTTGCTGAATTTCATGCAGATGCTACATGATTTAATTATGTTCACCACAGAAACATGAAATTATTTAGTTCAAATCACAAGTTTGAATCTTGTACATGTAACATCCACCCAATAGGTGTAGGCTGCTGGGGGACTCCCATGATGCACTGGGTGTTTCTTCTTCACTCACTTTGTGTTAATACACCTCTACGTGTTTAATCATGAGTTATTATTCATATCTGGCTCCTCCACAGCACGTCTTTGATGTCTTCTTTCTCTCAGCCGAACTGGTCACATGGCTGCCCCTCCCTGAGCCTCGGCACATCCTGTGGCTGCAGAATCAGCAGCAGCTCTAATCAAACATGATCAATCCTCAAGTGTCAGTGAGAATAAAAGAAAAGGAAGTCATTTGTCATGAGAAGTGGGGCTCAGGAGGTGGAGCAGGTCACCTGACAATAGTAAGGTCGGTGGTGTCATGGTCCTGAGTCTGAGGACTCAGTGTTTTGTGTTTCCTTATGCTTTTGTTCATTCCGAGTGTGTATTCTGTTGTGATTTTGCCATTTGTTAGGTTTCTGTTCTTTGCCTGCCTGCTCCCACTTCTCTGTGTTCCCTCTGTCTGTCCATGGTGTTATTGTGTCTGCTCATGAGTCTGCCTGTCATGTTCAGTGTCCTGTCTGATTCTGTGTCTGTTAGTTTCCTGTTTTATTCTGAAAGTTCATGTCTCATGTCAGTGTGTTCAGTTTTACCTCTCCCCTGTCTCGTTAGCCTTATTGCTCCCAGCTGTGTCTCCCTCCTGTGGCCCATTCCCTGATTACTCCCCGTGTATTTAAGCCCTGTGTTTTCCTGTGCTCTCTGTCGCGTCGTCTGTTTAGTTCCATGTCAGTCTGCATTATTCTGTTACCTGGTATTCATTCTGCGTCTCTCTGCCATCTCTCTTTGTGCATTTCGCTCCTCCTCCCGTGAGTGTTTGGTTTAAGTTTTGTTCTTTAGTTTTCCCAGTTTAGGTTTGTTTACTCCCCGCTCTGCTCTTCCTGTTTTGTCACCTTCTCACCGCTGTAAATAAACACTCACTCGCACCCCAGCCGGTACCTGCATTTTGGATCCTTTTTTCAATACACCACACGACTGCTGTGCAGCCGTGACAGGTGGTTTGATCCCTGCTGCTCCAGTCTGCATGCCAAAGCATCTTTACTGGTCGTGTTACTATGGTAACCCAGAGGAGTTTACTATGATAAGTATTAATTAATTCATTAAATGAGACAATCAGTCAAAAGTCAATCATTCATTTTTAATCAGCAGTGTTTTTGGAATCATCACATAAATTTAAAACAAAACCAAAAACGCTGAACAAGTTTGTAAAGTTTTTTCTAAGCCAGTCGTCACAAACGTCTGTAAGTTTGAAGGTTTTCAGCTGACAGACGTTCAGGTAGTTTCATCGCTCTGGTTTGGAGGATTCAATGTTTATTAATCGTCCCTTCAGACGACCAAAGGCTGCCACGTGTACGGTAACAGCACAGACACGTGACAGACTAGACTTTCATGTGACAGCGTTTAATCTGTATAAGGTGACGTTGACATATTTGGAGGCGTGTTGGTCACCAAACTGAACGTGTTCACTCACTGGAGTCTGTGTGGTTGTTGTTGTTGTTATTCACCGTCTTCTCTCTGACTGTGATGATGGTCCCATTTCCTTTAGACACAGTTAAAGATGGAATCTCCACAGTCACTTTACAGATGTATGTTCCTGAATCCTCTGATGTTTGAAATGTTCAAAGATGAGTCTTTGCCTCCTTTTTCAGAGACTTGGAGATTGATTTGCGTTGGTCTCTCTCTTAATTATTGTTTGATTTTTCAGCCAGGCCACTCTGAATCTTTCAAACGTTCTTGTCCAGCAGCAGGTGATGCTTACGGTCTCTCCCTCCATGACAGAAACATCTGGACTCTGGGTCACAACAAACATGCCCGATGAAACAGCTGCAAGAGACACAAAACTGTGGGTCAGTACAAAAGTTGGTTCTGTTCATCTGGACGCAGCATTTTGTGGGAGAAACGTGTCGTCATCATCAGGTGACGTCTTCAGTCTCAGCTGACTGCAGGTTTCAATCTTATAAACAGGACATTTGCATAATGACTGAAACCAGCCCACTGGGGCTGAGGTCAGTTCCTTCATCTTAATCATGCAAATTCTCATGACCATTGATCAACAACCACTGATCCATGTCCATGAGTCCCATTCACAGAGAGTTGGGGAATGGCTGCAGTCACAGCATGTAAGATGTGACAGATGGACCCTTAGGCCCCTCCTCCATTCAGAGATGGTCTTTCCCTTTTCACGTAAATGGCCTCCTTGACTCCGCCCTCAAACCAGCGTTCCTCCCTGTCCAGGATGTCACATCCTCATCATTGAAAGAGTGTCCACTGGCCTGTAGGTGTAAACAGACTGCAGAGTCCTGGCCTGACGAGGTGGCTCTTCTGTGTTGTGCCATCCTCTTAGCCAGAGGTTGTTTGGTTTCCCCGATGTATAAATCCTGACAATCCTCCTGCACTTAACAGCGTACACTATGTTACTCTGTTTGTGTCGGGGGACCCGATCCTTGGGGTGGACCAGTTTTTGGTGCAGCGTGTTGAGGTGTTTAAAAGCCACAGAGACCCGGTGTTTAGAGAAAATGCGTCTCAACCAGGGGCGATTCTAGGATCAGAGCTTTGGGGGTGCTGAGCACCCAGAGAGCTGCCCAGCCAGGCAAGATAAACTTTACTCGTCACGATGAGACGTCTTCCCCGTCTCTGTCAGTCCCTGCATCCCTACATGCCTCCAGTTGTACCAAGTTCTCTCTGACTGTCTCCTTGGTGCATTTAAACCCCTGTTCCTTCCTGTCCTCGTCGTCTGTTGTCTTCGTCTCCGTTATCAGTCATCCTAATTTTACCCTCTCTGTGCAAGTCTGCAAATGTCTTTATTAAATCATAAGATTCTTAAATTCATCAAGTCTCAAAACATGACATCACTGTTTTGTACATTTTAACACAATTTAATAAACATGCTTCAGCCAGTACCTTTTGATTAGCCTTGTCTCGGTTTCTTGCTTTGTGGTAGATCTTTATTGTTTTCACTGAGATATTTGAATGCTAATCAATAAATCAATATTCAATTTAAAAAAAAAACTCTAATCAAACAGTTTTTGAAAAGTTTGTAACAAAACCATCAAATCTGATCAAGGTTATTTAAACGCTGCAAAAGAAGAATGGATTGGAATAAAAACATACATATCCTGACCTTAATTACTGGGGAGAATAATGAATGATGCTCATAGTGAGTAAAAAGTAAACTGAGTGATTTTTTGGACAGACTTTTAAAGTGTTCGTATAATATAATACAGATACATAAACATACACTCCAAAAATAGTCCTTGAAATGTACAAATGTACAAAATATTAATTTAAAAAATTATAAAAATGGAGGCAACTGTGCCTATGGTACAATGTATAAAAAGCTCTTCACTGCAGACACGACTAACATGGCTCTGCAGATTGTTTCTTTTATTTTAACGTCACCTCACCTTGAGGTTGGCAAATCTATCAGTGTTTGGTGATCAACTCTCTCAAGCAGTTTAACAGTTTCTGCTGTAACTGTCACTGCTCCCTGTCTGCTTCCTTACCTGATTCTTCCTGACCTTGTTCTTTCCCCTCTTTCCTCTCCCCCTCTTTGAACTGATAATCACACGCAGATGTCACACAGTGGAAATTTGTGTTTTTATGTTTTATCAATCTGTGTATTGGTACATAGTGTTGATTTTATTTGCATGATTTTATTGTGATATTTATATTGCATGTTTGTTTATTGATATTTATACGGCATGGTTTTATCCTTATATTTATATTATGTGTGTTAATGTTGTACCATGTTCCTTTAACCCACTGTGGACTAAACAGACAATTGTAGGCACCTGTGAGGTGGGGGCGTTCCCCAAGGTGGCCTATCAGCCGCCAGGTTGACCTGTTAAAGGGGATAGTGAGCGCAGAGACAAGAAGAGGAGTGACGCACGAAAGGTGAGCAGGAGAAAAAGGAACGTGTGTGGAAGGAACTGCGGCCTGACTGTGCCGCGAGTCGTTCGGCGATCCACTCCCAACGCAGGAACAGCAACAGTGGGTGGCGATGGCTGCAATGCACAACAGGGCAGGGATGCCCCTCTGCCTGCATCTGACGGTGAGACGAGGGAGTCCGTGTTCAGGTGTGGAGTGGGGCGGGACTGTGCGGCGACGCGCTGTCAGCAGGAGACAGGTCTGCGATAGGAGCCTCCTCCCTGGTCTGCTGCTGACGAGTCTTACCATACTGGAAGAGAAGTTCCTCTCCTGTCTCTTTCATATAAGGACCACTCGCCCATGTGTGACTTGACTGTGGGATTATGGGACTGTGGGAGGGTAATTTTAGCTTATGGAAAACATGTTTTAGCCTTGTTTTAATAGTGTATAGTTATTTCTGCCGGCAGGGTTTTTAGCGGGTTGCAACAATATTTTTATTGTATATGGGGAATTTTATCTTGTATTTGTGACTCTGGCTGTGTTTGTTTTATGGAAATAAATGGTGTTTTAAGCCAGTTTAGTTTCTGTGCCCTGAGCGCTGACCCGCTCACTCCCCTTCCTCTTGTATGTGAACGGACTTGGAGGTGAAGATTTAGGTCCACCAGTCTTAGTGGCTACACAAATAGATTGTATTAGATGAAAAAATTACATTAATATGAAAAAATACTATTGAAATCACTAATAAAAAAGTTCTCCCTCAGTGTACTTTCAACCAAAAGGCAAAAAACCAAACACATGAACATCAAATAAAAGACATAAATACTGAAACACTGATCCAACATTATCCTTTATTGACGCATCATTTGTTCTTTCATTTTTACCTGAATGTTGCTGCTTTTTTTGAAAAGACGTCCTTATATCCATTATGAACCTGACTGGCAGGCACACACACACACACACACACACACACTGAGTGAGTGAGAGGTGAACGTCAGACAGTTCTTAGAAAATGTAGTTTCTCTTTAAGCTTTTAACGTCTCTTTTACCCCCATTTGTCTAAAACTACTTGACAGCCCTTCATGTCAGAGGTTTATTACCTGTGCAGGATGGAGCACATGGTCTCAGTCAGGCTGGACACGATCACTCCTACAGGAAGTAAATGTGATTTTATTTCACCTGTGAAATGATGAAAAACAGCAGAATAGCTCACGCTAACAAACGGGTGTTGAAGTGTTTCATTTTCTGCTGTTTCACAGGTCAAAAAGGGCGTCGAACCAAACTGAAGCTGAGCTGCTGCTGCTGTTGTAGTGCAGCATCTGCTGTGTGCTTCATCAGAGAACCTTCTGTACACAGCAGACAGAGGCTGCTGCCACTGAAGTCCATCTGCTAGAGAGCTTTAAACACTGGTTATTGAAGTGGCTTTGATGATACTGATACACAGTCTTTGCTGCTGTCACAGGACAGGGATCCACCAGGGAGTAGTTGTCAGGATAAAGAGCCTTCGCTTCTCTAAATATAAACTGGATACTTGTAGGAAACTTTGGGAAGCAGCATTTTTCCTCATATCGTCTAAACTGAAGTTAGCTCAGGTGCTTCTTCCATACTTGCTCTGCAGAAAGCCAAAGAGTTTGGAGCTCTGCAAACATTTGCAGCACAGCTGGATGTTTGTAACTTTGGTCACCTCTGTATCATCCCTCAGATTCTTTCTGCACAGCTTTGAAACCATGACAGCACGAGTGATGCTGAGGAGACGTCCAGTTTAAACAGACCTTTATTCCTGGAACACAAACACATGAAGTGATGCTGCTAAAGAAGAACATTTAATCGCACTAATGAATCAAGCATCTGTTTGTCTGTCAGTCTGTCAACAGTTCCTCTGATCGACTTCAGACTTGGTGGGTATTTTGTTTTTGCAGCGGTCAAAGTCGATCAGCGTGTTGCTTTGTCTGCTGTAAATCTGCCTGTACAAAGGGAAACATGCATGTTTTAGATGCAAACTCACAACATGGCTGCATTTTTGTGATTATGTGTATTTTATATTGATTTATTCTATTATGTTTTGTATATGAATCTTTACAAGTGTGTCGATACAAAGGCTTGATTAAAACAAAGGTCTCAGCTGTGCTGTTAGGGATGCTCTCATATTTGTTTCAAATGTAAGAAATCAAAGGATTTCAGGCTTTTCATCCTTTTTATTTGTTTGGTTCTAACAGCAGCTGGATAAAAACATGCAGGTGATGAATATAATTGTGTGATATTATGAGCATTGTGAATAAAGAAAGAGCAGAGATAGTAAAAAGGAAACAGGTGATGGACGTGAGATTTTCAGAACAAAAGCTCCTCAGTGAGACGATCACCTGGACACAAGGTCAGGCAGCTGGGACTCATCTAGAGAGCAAAATGGAAAAGTGATCTGTGCAGAACATCACTGTTGATTGCAGTTATTTACATCAGACTTCTTCTCTGAGATAAGAGCACCATTTGTGGGAAAGATGACAGTATTTCCAGGCTGGATGCTGTTTGCAGGGAGAACTGAATGAAAGTCTCCTGCACCTCAGCGCTGAGGTCCACACCTGTGAACACAGATGAGGTCAATCTGCTGCAGCACGTAGAGCTTTACTGATCAGCAGGTTCAAAGGATTCAGCAGAGCGTAGAGTCAGAGCTAAATGCCACATCACCATAGAGTTTGTTAACAACAGCTTTCTTTGCCCTTTGTCTCGATGGACTGAATCAGGGATACTCGTCATACTTCACCTCAACCACGTCACTGAGAGACCCCAGCCTGACACAGCAGCAGAGATGATGAAAGCAGAAACAGCAAACAGATGCTTCAGTTGTGTTTCTCTCTGTGTGTGCGCTCACGCCCACTTGTGTGTGTGAACTTTCCACGTACCTCAGCTTGTTTCTCCAACATGAGCCATCAGGGCTGAAAAACATCACTAACACATGAATTCTTTCTCTTTTTGTTATCACCTGTGATCATGTGTCTCATGTTTCTGTCATTCACCAGTTCTTGTATAGTTACGTGTAACTAGACTTCTGTGGGACGTAAATGATTGTTTTGTATGCAGATCTGTACAAAGGATGTAAACACTTGATTACAAAGGAGATCTCAGCTGTGTTGTTATGGATGGACTTCAACGTATTTGTTAAAAAAGAGAATAAAGCAAAGTGTTTTAGCTGTTTGGGAGTTTTTGTTTGATTCCATTCAGTTTTATTTCTATGGAGTCAAATAATAAGAAAGGCTCTAGAACAGCCCTGAGTTTGTCCAGGTGACACTCCTCTGAAGAACAAAGACAAAGAGGAAGAAGGGGATTCGTTTTCAAGTCTTGTTTCTTTCAAAATAAAAGCTGAAATGTTTTGGAAGCATGATAATATTTCAGCCAGGATGCCGTCTCCAAGGAGACCTGCACCTCAGCGCTGAGCTCCACATCACGCCCTGTGAAAGCACAGATATAAATCTGCTGCAGGGAGAAGAACTTTACCCAACACAAGTGTAGAAGTAGACATTTGACTTTACCTACAACCTGTTAACAACAAAGCTTTCATTGCCTCTGTTGTTGATGTCATGTAGGACTAATCATACTTCACATCAGCCATGCACACGTCAGAGGATCTCCAGGCTTTCAGTAATAAAGCCAAGCAGATGATGTGAACATAGCAATAGTAAAACATGCATCATAATCAGCTGTATGTGTCGACTATGTGGCACCTCAGTCTTGTTGGCATGAAGGAAAGTTGTGTAACATGTAGCATAAGGGCTGCAAAGACATCATGTAGACAGCAGTCGTCTGTTAGTCGTAACGTATCTCCTGTTAAAGAGTTAAATGTGCGTTCTCCATCTCTGTCCTCTCACAGCTCGCCGTATACCAACTCCAGCTGTGGTAACCATGGCTGTGCCCATCAACACGCTGAAGCTGAGACGCCACCCGTCACTATGGCGACTCCAATAGGGTTACCTGTCAGCTGTGGACGCATGAAAGGAAAACAGCAGAAACACAGACATGTTTACTGGAACATTTCCTATTGACAGCTTTATGGAAAAGTGGGTTTAAACACTTTTCTATGTTTTATTTTGTTTATTTATGGATTTATTGTGAAAGGAATTTCAAAGGTTTAATTTGACCTTTCCCCTGTTTTTCATACAGACTGGAGACGAATGGATGGTGCTTTCTTTGTTTGTCTAAAGATAATGAATAAAACTCTACACACATCTTAAACCACCCTCCTTTCTATATATTTTGTTATATAAATGGAAAGTATATAAGACACAAACTGAGCTTATATGATACTAAGGACCCTGGAGGTCAGTCCACCTTTATAATTCAGCACAGCCTGGAGTCTCTTAGTCAAGCTCGTTTGTGTTTTCTGTGAGGAAGTTTTCAGCAGCAGCTCTTTTCTTGGATGTTGGTTCCCTTTGTTTCCATCCTCTGTTAAGATGTTTCAGTAATGTTGAGGTCTGGGGAGGCCAATCCATGGCTGACGTCCTGTGATGCTGCATTAGCAGTTTGTTCATAGTGAAAAATGAAGCCACTGCCAATCAGACATTTGCACAGTGGATCAACTTCTGATGGTACTGTCCTGAATTCCACACCTATAATATGTTTGCACATACTGATGAATATGTGCAGCTGATTTTCAGTCCAGTTCCTGTGTGACAGACGCCAGTCTTTCTGCCTGTGTCCTTCCTTAACAATAGAGCCATCCTTCCACTGAGACTGTTTCTGATGAGGCTTCACTGAGCAGTAGATGGATCCCTCAGCTCATCTAATCGTCCTATTTCTAACACATGACTGTCAGAAACTGTTAATCTGCTGCAGCTCTTTAACTCCTCCACTTCTTTTTTTGTAATCTCTTAGTTTCCTCGTCTTTTAAGGTGGCACTGCACACCAGATCCAAAGTCAACATGCTGTTATATAATGGAGTTGAACCTGTAATGGAGTTTGATTTAAACCAATCAGCAATTAAGTGAATGATGATGAGCAAAGATGGTGGAGGTGGTGGATGAAGACCCGGACAGCTGTGGTTGGCTCCTCGTATAGAGCAGAGTGAGGTTGTGTTTGCACATTATTATAAAACCATGTTCACCATATATTTTAGCTGCAGACAATAACATGATTTCTTTGCTGTGGTGATTTTATTCCACTTTGGTAAAATGGAAAACCATCATTTCTTGCTGTAATTCACACATTATTCCAAGAGCCTCAACACAAGCCTTGTAGTCCGACCATATATAGACAAATCAATAGTTGTGTTTGTAACAGCTCATGAACATGAATCGTTCCACATTACTTTAAAATCATTGTAAACTAAACTGGAATAAATGAGTGTTTATATATAGTTTTGTCTCAGCTGTTCATACACAGTGTTTCAGTTCTTATCAGAGTCCCACCGTCTCACTGTGGTGAACCTTTAGCTCTGTTGGAAGCGTGTTGTTAGACCAGGTTTCCCTCATTTAAAAATAATCTCTCATTAGAAATGGACATGATGTCTAAGACATAGAAATGCTTATTATGGGTTCACTTGATGTCACTGAAAAGATGCACATGGGTAACGTGCAGGCCATCCAGCTCCGAGGTTTATCTCCTCACCTCGAGTCTGCGACACTCTCTCCGTGTCCTCTCAGATAAGGGCGCGCACATTTCTGCACGATCTTCTAAATTACAAAGAGCGATTCACAAAACAGAAGCTCACAAAACACTCATCACAAACCAAAAATGGCTCCACTGAGCGTCAAACTGTCACCAGAATTTACTGATAATCTAAAGACTCACAGAACTCATTTTGTCTCATTGTGTCTTAGTTTGAGACATAAGTGCATGATCATAATACTGTGTAGTTAGATGAGACAGAGCTGATGCTTGCTCTTAATTATCCTCTTCATGTTTCCCGAGCCTCAGCAGTGGAAGCTACCATGGATAGAAAGACTATGACTCATCTTAAATCTCAAATCTTTGTCTCCAAAGAGCTGCTGATGTGTCCGATATGATCCACAAGCTTAAACTAGGATTATAAGTGTGTGCAGTGATGTGTGTGAAACCTCTGAGGACTCACACGTGTGTGCTTCAGCCCACACACACATATGAAGCACTGCGACCTCACACAGAAGTGTTTCACACATCCAACCTGAATCCTGATCATTTCTACAGTTTATTAAGTTCAGCTTCACCTGAACATCAGTGATGAAGCTGCTCTGACTCCATCACAGCTCACAGCTGTTGGAATGAGTCAAACAATGAAGAAGGTTCAGAAACAGCTGATGATTTTACAGAAACATGATGCAAACATGAAAATGGACACATGATTTTTTATTAACAGACACTGTTTATGTTTCACTGTGCATGACGTCATCAACACTGTGACACCAGGGGGCGCTCATCACCAGCCTGAGGAAGTGTGATAATGGGGGGAGACGCAGTGTTGTGTGTACTGCAGTCGGACAGAAGGAAAAACTTCCTCCTGAAAACATTTTCATCCTTCCCAAAAGTGTTTGAGTCAAATGTTACAAATATATAAATACAATAAAACACAGGGTCTTACATAAAATTAGTGATGCAGTTGTGCACTGAGCACCTTTCCAATGTTCCTTCCTCAGATGAGTCCAGCTGCTGAACACATTAACATCTGTATGTAAATGTAGCCGAGAACCAACCTGAGCACTGCTGGGAAAATACAAAGGCAACCATCAAAGTGCTGTATTATCTTATTTATTCTGAATGTTGACTTAGATCCACACCACGATTTATGAAACTATAGAACTAAAATAACAACAATCGTCTGCTTCTTTAAAATTTCTTTCATTACATCAAACCAGTGAAAACTGAAAAAAAACAAAGAGCTGTTAGCATGTTCAGACCAACTTTGAGACAGAGACTGTAAAGTTCTGCACTTTAAATCCTGCCTGTGTTCCTGCAAATGATTCACACTGAAAGTATCTTAGTTTAGTATTGAGTGAGCCACAAAGCAGCCTGATAGCTTTAAAACAGGAAAAGTAAATGAAATTGACAGTTTCAGTGTAGCTGGATCTATTATTGGGGGGTCATGGCCCCCGTAACCCCGCCTGGTCCTGAGGTCAAATCCACCATCTTTGTTTCAGAGCTTCATGTTCTCCCGTGTTTGTGTGCGTCCTCTCCGGTACTCCGGCTTCCTCCCACAGTCCAAACACATGCAGTTAGTGGGGTCAGGTTAGCTGTGAGTGGTTGTGTCTCTGTGTTATTCCACCTTAATCAATGACTTCCTGTTAGCATGAAGTGCTTCTGTAGGACTGATGTCATTTTCATGGTTGGATCATTTAAATGAAGCTGGACTCAGATGCAGTAAATAAGCTGATTGATCATTAATGAATAAAGCTGGTCAAACACATCACGTGGACACATGTGATTGTGTGTTGTAGTATTGATCCCAATGCTGGTATCAGTCCTGGATCAATAACACTGGATGGATGCGTTCAGCATGGAGCCCTGAGCTGTGTTACAGACAAACATGGAAACTGACAGGTCTGTGTCATTCACAGTCTGTAACACTTCTAAACAACAGAGGCTGACCCAAGTGCCTCAGAGCCAGGCACGCTCACATCACAGCTCTCTAAATAAGCCAGTTTCAAAATAAGAGCTGAAAGCTGTGTTTGCTTGTGTTAGCTTATTATTGTGGAGACTAACATTCAGTGATCATGTGTTCAGACTCATAATGATTACTCTCAGAAATCCTGACCTTTCTATTTACTGTGGGACCATCAGCTGACTGATGATGTCACACAGACTGTGTTTTTCAGGAACAGTGATTCTGATGTGAGCCTGCTAGCTGACAGCAGACCTGATGAAAGCACATGTTCACATCTGTGAGGACAGACTGGACTCTTTGACTGCACCTTGGTTCTCCTCAGAGGTCTGTACAGGAGCATGTCCACCCCCACTGAAGATCTCAGTCACTGTGAAACATAGAAAGCTGCTTGTGTGGCCTCTGCCTCACATGTAGATACAGCTACAGGTTTCTCTGTCAGTCAGACTGAAACAGTGTCCTGATGCTGCATCATTCAGCTCTGTGCCCCAGTCAGCATCACTGGGAGCTACCAGTGTTTCTGCCCTTTTCCTGTAACACTACACTCAGCACAGGCTCAGCTGGTATCCAGTGTTGGACTTTGGCTGCAGCTGCTGTGATAGATCCTCTAACATAGATCAGCTCTGCTACATGTTGTTAGATAAGTGCAGCTGCTGTCATGTCCTGATGTTTCTCTGGCTCAGCAGCTTCTCCATCAGAGGTTCACATGGAGCTGATCCAGTATCTCCAGTAACTGTGTTCTGTGCCTCACTGGTTCATCCTTCTGTCTGTGTGACGTCAGTCAGATGTTGAAGTTAAACTCTGTAATCTTCACTGTGTCACAGAGTTCAGTGAGTCCCGTTATTCACAGTATCAATCAGATCATCAGAGAACAGCTGATCAGCAATCAGTGGTGCCAACAGCGCCTCCTGTGGTGAGAGGATGCAATAATGCAATGTAGCATTTTTCCACTCAACACTTGCAGTCATGGAAACTGTCTGTTGGATCTGTGTGACGTTGCTTTCTTGGTTAGAGTTCCTCACAAATGTCCAGATGATTCTTCTAATGAGGCGTCGACCATGTTTGCAGCTCTTTGGAAGAAAACGTCGCCCTTTGCCATCCTTACTTTTCTTTGACTTCTTCAAATGCAGCTGAACTCCAGCTGGTATTTTCTTGGACTTTGCAGCTGTTTCTGGTCATCAGTTCATTCCTGCAAACCTCTGAAGCTGAACAACAATGATGCTGCATTGCTGGCTGATCCCAAAAGGTTGATTCTGTTCATCTGGACGTTTTCAGAAACGTTTGCTCACTGATCAGGTGACTTCTTCAGTCTCAGCTGACTGCAGCTTTACAAGCTTACAAACAGCACATTTGCACAATGACTGAAAGCAGCAGCACCTGATATATATGATACTAATATAATACATATACATATATAATCCATACTAATGATGAAGGAACTGAGCTCACAGTCCATTGTTCATTCAGTGAACTACTCAGTTTATTTTGGGCCTCAGAAATGCTCACTCTGTTTGTACATCACTGTCAGCAATAGACTCATTCTGCTGTGTGGACAGGAACACATGTGACATCACTTCCTGTTTGTTTGTGACTGAAGAGGAAGAAGTTTACAAGGAAGCATTTAGAAGAGTTTCAAACATCAACTGATTGAATCCATGAATCTGAAAACGTGTTTGTGAGTGAAAGAGACAGACATGTACAGACTGAACTATCTGTTCAACAGTCAGAGTGTTTCTGTAACAGGAGACACTCTTTACACTCCACTCAGCACAGGGACACTGAGGAACCAGGAAAGCCATAAAACCCAAACCCAGGATAAAGAGTTTGAGTGAATGTGGTGTTGAAGGTGTGGAGGTGGATCAGAGTGTCAGAGGAGACTCTGTAGAAGGACAGAGTGCCAGCAGGACAGTCCACATACACTGCTGCTCTGTTAGAGACAGAGGAGGAGGAGGAGGAGGAGGAGATGGATGTTTGTCTCTTATTGTGACAGACAGAAAAGGAAGACAAGACTAAGTAAGTAAAGGGATTAGCGTCATCTTCATCACACTCCAGACTCCAGGACTGATCATTGTTTCCAAACCCACAGTCACTGCCTCCTTTCCTTCTGATGCTTCTGTAACTCACTGATATATAAACGTTTCCTCTCCACTCGACCTCCCAGTAACAGCGACCAGTCAGACCATTTCTACACAGCAGCTGAGAATGAACATCAAATCTGTCTGGATGATCAAGATATGACTGAACCTCCTTCACATGTGTCACCTTCCTGTTGTTGTCAGACAGTTGGAGCTTTGTGTTCACTGTGTTTATGTCGATTGTGAGTTGACAGGAATCTGATGGAGAGAACAAACACAATCCAGCTGCAGTTATTGATCCATCATCTGTTCATTGATTGACACTTTGATGATGACTCCTGACATGATGAAGATGGTTGAATGTGTGCTGCTTTGTTTTCATGAATCCCATTAAAAACACACTTACACTTCCTCAGACCTGGTCTCAACCATCGGACTCCAGCAGGCTCCACCCTGAAAGGAGGAGGGGGGTCAGAGCAGCACAGTCAGCATGCACACATGGACATTACATGGCTCTCACACACACACTGTTACACACTGAGCTCAAAGCTCGGCTCCACTGTTTTATTCAAAGAAATCTACATTTATTTATCAGCACATTTAAAAACAGCTTGAGCCAAAGTGCTGCACAGAGTAGAGAGAAAATAGGAAACATACACAGTAATGACTATAAAGACTGGTCAGGATTGAAAGCTACAGAGTACAAATGTGTTTCCAACCGGCTTTTAAAAATGTCCAGTGTTGGTGACGACCTGATGTGAAGGGCGACTGTTCCAGAGTTTGGCTGCAGCCATCGATAAAGCTCACCTCTGTTTTTACGTCTAGTTCTGGTCAGAAGCTGCTTATCTGCAGACCTGAGGGCTCCACTTGGATTCTTTTGTTAAAGAGAGATAAGATGGAGCCAATCCATTCACAGATTTAAAGACAACCAGATCTGGAAGTGGATTCTACCACGTACTGGTAACCAGTGGAAAAAGCTGGTGATGGGTCGTCTAGCACAGACCCACCGCTGGAACCAGACAATTGATGAGGGAGAGAACTGTGACAGCGCCGTTCCTTCACTTGACCTCAGTCGCTCTCGTCTGCTCCCTCGTAACACTGCTCTTTATTGAGCTTACATGAATATGCACAAGTTCATTATGACGTCTTACACAGGTATGAACAAAGAGTACCAGTCTGTGCATAGTGTGTGTGTGTGTTCCAGATGTGACCCTGTGACCCCAAAGCTGGTGCTAAGAGTCCAGCGGTCCCCCTAACAAAGGGCTCTTATACTTAACCAGACACAGACTAGGTGTCCTCCTACACCAGGGGTCTGAAACTCGCGGCCCGCGGGCCGATTTCGGCCTGCAGGACGATAGTTTCTGGCCCCGCCTTAATATGAAAATGTAATGTTAGTTTGATAATGTATGACACTTTACAGTGTTGTGGGCGGAGCTGAATTAACCCACCAATCAGGGTGGGATATGGATCTCAGGGGACACCAGCCGGGCTTGATGCAAGCAGGGAAACATTTCTCAATGAGTCAAAGTTCCAGCAGCGTTGCCCTGGAGTGTTTCTTTCTTTCCTGTGCCTGGCTGGCTTCCTCCTTTCTATTGGGCAAACGCCGACATTTGCCCCAGTGCGCTGCGTTCACAACACTTCAAAAAAAGTTGTTTTTTTAAGTTGCTGCCCAGCGGGACATTATACGTATATAGATTTATACACACGTCAGTGGGATTTAAAGTTATTTTTCCACAGAGAGAGATCTCATATTAACTCTCACAGTGATGCGTAGGCGGCGGGATAAAAGAAAAGTCATGAACTCAATGCAGCCCAATTTAGTCTGCAGTCACATAGCGACACCTGTTCATCGGCAACAACAGTCCCCGGTAACCCGGACTAATTATAGGGTCGCACCGTAATTTGTGGCTCCATGTTTTTATTTGCATCACTGCGTTTGCATTGCAGCAAACATGAACATTACATATATTTCAATATAATGTAAAAGCAGTCAAAACAACTAACATCAGAAACAGCTGATGTTATTTGTTATATGTCACGGTGTCATTTCCGCTTCTTTCTCCTGTAACAACAGCCCGGCGCCATGAGCAGTCGCCTTTTTTGCGCTCGCTATCCCTGCACTTTCTACCATCTGCAAACGCCACAGTGTTCGTGTCGTCATGAAAGACATGAACATCGAGCGTAAAAACAAAGGAGACTGCTACCGGCTTTTTATCTGCCGATCGCCGTGCTACGGTTGCAAGAAAAAGAAGCAGAAATGACGTTCTCTACGCGTTGAGACGTTCCCCGTCCGTCGGCTAAACGCTTGATTGAAACTTCAATGCGACAGTGACACCAAGTAGAATTATAAATGTCACATAGCCCCAAACATGTCTTTTTCAAAGCCTGCGGTGAAGAGAAAGGTTGGTGATGAGCACCGACAATTTCAGGAAAAGTGGGAAATGCAATATTTCTTTTTTTTTTTTTGTGATCAACATTTAATTGATTTAAAACGGGGTTGGGTTGGGGTAGGTACAGACATATACAGCACAACTGTAAACTGCAGTAGCAAAGCAAACATTAGCAAACAAGGCATAGGGACAGCAAAGAAAAGACACAAAAACACAAAGTTAAAACCAATTATTGCCTCTTCCAGGAGATAACTCTGGATGAGAAGATTTTCCAGGTGTCAACAGTCGTGGGTCGAGCTTTATTTAATTTTGCTGTAGTATGCTCAAAACCAATAACACGGATAAGACATCGCCTCCAGAATGATTCCATACAAATGTCAGGACAGAACCATTGCTTTGTAATAGTCTTCTTTGCGGATGTGAATCCAGCGAACAACATTTTGCATTGCATTTGCTTTAAGGAGATTTCAGAGGTATCATTAAGGAGACAAAGACCAGGATTGGGAACATAAAAAACTTCCAGTACCTCAGATAACACAGAGTTCACAAAGACCCCAAAATTGGATACCACAGGACAGTCCCAAAACATGTGCAAAATCGTGCCAGGTGAGGAATCATTGCAGATGTGACAGTGATACGTAGCCTGTAGTTTCATCTGGAACCTCCTATACGGTGTAATGTATGTTCTGTGTATGGTTTTGAAATGAATTAATTGATGCGCCAGGTTCTTAGAAGTCAAACTCAGATTAGACCAAACTGTATCCCAGTCTATATTAACCTGTAGTTCTCCCAGTTCCCTGACCCAAATAGATTCAATGGGCAGGGACTTCATACCATGTTCGGTTAATTTGTTGTAGATTTTGGAAACAGAGGGTCTGCCAGATTTAGGTACGATCCAGTCCAACATGGGATGAGAGGGAAGAGGAGAATCCCAGGGGACACCATATGCTTTTAAAGCTGATCTGAGCTGCAGATACACAAAGTAAGAAGATGCAGGAAGAGAAAAACGTGTCCTTAAGTCCTGAAATGAGCAGAGGCCTTGGGCGTTAAATAGATCATCAAAAAGGTTTATCCCGAGTGAGAACCAAGAGGGTTTAACAAATTGTCGGCTGCCACATAGCAACTTTAAATTATGCCAGAGTGGTGAGCTTTTACAAAATTTAACTGGAGCACCCAGCCGCCTTTCTATTTTCCTCCATACCTGTATAGAGTTGGCAATAATAGGTCCGAATTTGTTGTTGGTGTAGAGCGTATTGGCGGGAACATTAGCAAACAGAAGATCTTGCAGTCTATGCGGTGCTGCCTTGGCGGATTCGATCATTTTCCAAGGAGTAGCCGCCTCTGGGTTGACCCATGTACTAAGCGCCCTGATTTGGAACGACCAGTAAAAAAACTCGAAGTTTGGCACTGCCAGGCCACCAAACAATTTGGGCCACTGCAATGTTGACAAACGTATCCCAGGCCTTTTGCCATTCCAAATAAATTTAGACACCGCAGAGTGTACGTCTTTAAAATAAGTTGGAGGAGGAGAGAGTGGCGACATAAAAAAAAGGAAATTAAGCCGTGGCAGTATGTTCATCTTTACTGTGTTAATTCTACCCTGAAGCAAAGTTTTTAAATTGTCCCATCTTTGAAAGTCGGATTTGATCTTATTTAGCATAGTAGTAAAATTGTCCTTGATTATCTTTGGAATACTATTATGAATTGAAATGCCCAGATAAGTAAAAGTGGTTTTGATCTGAACACAACCGGGTAAGGAAACTTTCGTGGCGTTAACGTTCAAAGGCATCAGAGCAGATTTCGACCAGTTTATTTTGTAACCAGATAGAGAGCTGAAATGGTCAAAGTTTTTAATTAATGGATGGATGGACGTCTCATAGTTGTCCAAAAACAGAATAATATCATCCGCATATAGAGATATGATTTTGACCACCAATTCTTATGGGAGAAATTGTGGACTGTCTGATGACTTGTGCTAGGGGCTCTAGAGAGAGGCAGAACAGGAGAGGAGAGAGAGGGCAACCCTGCCTCGTTCCACGCTGCAGCGTGAAAGGGGGAGAGACCAGGTCCCCTGTTAAGACACTAGCAAGAGGTGAGTGATATAGTGTTTGAATCATAGCAACAAATTTCTGCATAAAATAATTAATAATTTCATAAAAAATAAAATAAAATAATACAAGTGTATCTTATACAGTATGTGTACAGTAACAACAGCCAGCAAATGTTTGACCATGATAAGCTCAAAGAAAAGTAAAATAAATAATTAATAGAAAAAATAAAAAATAAAAAAATAAATATATACATACATACACACATATATATATATATATATATATATACATATATACATATACACATACATATACATACACATGCATACATACACAAAACAAAATAGGATACAATACAAAAATAAATAAATAAATAAAAAGTACCCACGGTAGGGGCGAAGCAAGTCGCTAGATTAAATGTAACCAACCTTAACCCATGAAAGTGATCCTGCCGTCAACCTAGTTGAGGCCTGCTGCAACTAAAACAGGACAACTAACCGGCGTTCAGTCATTCATGTCCACTAAGTTGCCTTCTCCCGCATGCTGATTACCAGCGTTGTTGGCCGCGCTGTTTAGATCGGGAGGAAAAGCGGGGGCCCCATCAACACACTGCGGCGTTGCAGGATTCAGCTTTCGCGGCAGGGAGTTGATGAAATCTTCTGCCAGTTGAGGGGATTTGAAAGCCATCTTCTTACCACCATGCTCTATCTTCATCACGGTGGGGTAAATGAGGAATGGTTCCAGGCCCATAGCCGTAGCCTTCTTCATGACAGGAGAGAAACTCTTCCTCTTTGCTGTTGTAGTCAGACTGAAGTCAGGGAAGAAAAGAAGAGTGGTGTTGGCGGCATGCTTCACTGGATATGCTTTGCATGCCCCTTTGAGAATTGTCGATCTGTCCTGCCACCATAACAATCTGAAGATTAGGGTGCGAGGCTTCTTGGTATTAGTATCGCGGCCGTTGTACACCCGATGCGCTCGTTCGATGTCGATGTTGCGCCCCTCCAACGACGGAATCCACTTAGGGAGATTAGCCTTAATGTAGCCAACTGTATCCGAGCCCTCCAGCATTTCAGGTAAGCCAACAAGCCTGATGTTATTCCTGCGACCCCTGTCCTCCAGATCTGTAAGCTTTGTCGTGAGTAGGTCGAGTTGTTTCTTCAGATCGATAACCGATCGTTTGTCCTCACGCGCGGCGGCTTGCACTGAGTCCACTCGGTCTTGAGTGCGTTTAGCCATTGCAGTTACCCTCTCGATTTCCCCGCTAACATTATTTACCACTTCATTGGTCTTTTGAAGGTCTGTGCGTAGGTCGCACAGAGCAGGAATCAAGATAGAGTCCATAGCTTCCCTGACTGCTGAGGCAACCACTGAATCGAGGGACTTTTGTTGTTCCTGAAGTGCTAGCTTCACACCGTTAGCAATAGCCTTGTCGAGGTCTTCCTTAGTGACGGAGGAATCCCTAAACTTCTTCTTTAAGGGAGACTGAGCAATCTCCCTTTTCCGTGAGTCTCTGGTTGAAGCGGTGTCCATAGTGGGATCGGCGTTGAGATAACTAATTTATATGACAGGATAGTGATTAAACAGTGACAATGTGTGCAGAGCTAAAAACTATGCTGGCATTCCTGCCGACCAGTCACGTGATCTCCCAGGAAATGCAATATTTCTTTGTTGAGCACAGGGGCACCCCGACCTGTCTTATTTGCACAGAGAAAGTTGCGCTGCACAAGGAATACAATTTGAAACGTCATTACACAACTAGACATGCTGAGGTGGATGCAAAATACCAGGGAGACGAGAGAGCGAACCAGGTTGCCAGTCTTAAAACAGATCTACTGAGGCAGCAAGATTTCTCCAAGAAAGCAACCAAAGAGAATAATGCAGCAGTCGGAGCCACGTGGTTAGTGAGATGATTGCTAAAGCAGGGAAGCCATTCACAGAAGGTGGATTTGTGTAAAAGTGCATATTGTAGGCTGCAAATATAGTCTGTCCGGGAAAGAAAGGTCAGTTTAGCAACATCAGCCTTTCTGCCAACACCGCAGCAGATTGCATTTCTGACCTGTCAAGTGACATTTATGACCAACTGTGTGAGAAAGCCAAATGTTTCAGTGTATACTCAGTCGCTCTTGATGAGACCACAGACATCACCGACACTGCCCAGCTCCCAATGTATGTCCGTGGTGTTGATGACAGTTTTGAAGTGATGGAGGAGCTGCTCACAGTAATTCCAATGCATGGCCAGACCACCGCTCAGCAGATATTTACAAGCTGTGTGATGCCATTGAGAATGTTGGTTTGCCATAGAAGAGGTTTGTTGGAATAACAACAGATGGAGCGCCATCAATGACAAGGAGGAAAAATGGACTGGTGGCACAAAACAAACTGGAAGAGGAAGGCGTGGAGGAGGCCATTGCTCTGCACTGCATCATCCATCAGCAGGTCCTTTGCAGCAAATGCCTGAAGTGTGACAATGTGATGTCTATTGTTGTGAAATGCATCAACCAAATCAGATCCAGGGGCTTAAAGCACCGAAGGTTCTGTGCTTTTTTAGAGGAAATGGAGTCAGAATATGGGGATGTGCTCGACTTCACTGAGGTACGTTGGCTCAGCAGGGGAAATGTATTAAAGAGACTTTTTGAGTTGAGAGCAGAAGTGAAGCCTTCATGGAGAAGGATGGAGTTAGTGTTCCTGTGCTAACTGATCCCAAATGGCTCATGGACTCAGTTTTTCTTGTTGATATAACACATGAGCTTAATGTACTGAATTTAACAGTGTTTCCTGAAAACTCTCTCCTATCTGATCATTTCCTGATAACATTTACATTTACAATAATTGATTACACAGCGGTGAAAAGTAGACTTTATCAAAGTAGATGTCTTTCTGAAAGTGCTGTAACTAAGTTTAAGAATATAATCCACCCACTGTTATCATCTCCAATGCCCTGTACCAACACAGAGCAGAGCAGCTATCTGAATGCTACCCCAACAGAGGTCGATTATCTTGTTAATAATTTCACCTCCTCACTACGTACGACTCTGGATACTGTAGCTCCTGTGAAAACTAAGGCCTCAAATCAGAAGTACCTGACTCCGTGGTATAATTCTCAAACACGTACCCTAAAGCAGATGACTCGTAATCTGGAGAGGAAATGGCGTGTCACAAATCTAGAGAATCATCATTTAGCCTGGAGAAATAGTTTGCTGCTTTATAAGAAAGCCCTCCGCAAAGCCAGAACATCTTACTATTCATCACTGATTGAAGAAAATAAGAACAACCCCAGGTTTCTCTTCAGCACTGTAGCCAGGCTGACAAAAAGTCAGAGCTCTTTTGAGCCAACCATCCCTTTAACGTTAACTAGTAATGACTTCATGAACTTCTTCACAAATAAAATTTTTATCATTAGAGAAAAAATTACCAATAATCATCCCACAGATGTAATATTATCTACAGCTACTCTTAGTACCATTGATGTTAAGTTAGACTCTTTTTCTCCAATTGATCTTTCTGAGTTAACTTCAATAATTACTTCCTCCAAACCATCAACGTGTCTTTTAGACCCCATTCCTACAAAACTGCTCAAAGAAGTCCTGCCATTAATTAATTCTTCGATCTTAAATATGATCAACCTATCTCTAATAATCGGCTATGTACCACAGGCCTTCAAGCTGGCTGTAGTTAAACCTTTACTCAAAAAGCCATCTCTAGACCCAGCAGTCTTAGCTAATTATAGGCCAATCTCCAACCTTCCTTTCATATCAAAAATCCTTGAAAGAGTAGTTGTCAAACAGCTAACAGATCCTCTGCAGAGGAATGGCTTATTTGAAGAGTTTCAGTCAGGTTTCAGAGCTCAGCACAGCACAGAAACAGCTTTAGTGAAGGTTACAAATGATCTTCTTATGGCCTCTGACAGTGGACTCATCTCTGTGCTTGTCCTGCTAGACCTTAGTGCAGCGTTCGATACTGTTGACCATAATATCCTATTAGAGCGATTAGAACATGCTGTAGGTATTACAGGTACTGCGCTGCAGTGGTTTGTATCATATCTATCTAATAGACTCCAATTTGTGCATGTAAATGGAGAGTCCTCTTCACACACTGAGGTTAATTATGGAGTTCCACAGGGTTCAGTGCTAGGACCAATTCTGTTTACATTATACATGCTTCCCTTAGGCAGTATCATTAGAAGACATAGCATACATTTACACTGCTATGCTGATGACACCCAGCTCTATCTGTCCATGAAGCCAGATGATACACACCAATTAGTTAAACTGCAGGAATGTCTTAAAGACATAAAGACCTGGATGGCCGCTAACTTTCTGCTTCTTAATTCAGATAAAACTGAGGTTATTGTACTCGGCCCTGAAAATCTTAGAAATTAGAATCAGAATCAGAATCAGAATGGGGTTTATTGCCAGATGTTGAGGTTTACAACATTAGGAAATTGCTGCGGTGCTTCAGTGCAAACATAGTGTCATAAATAGCACTTAAATAGACATGAAAAAAAAAATAAAATAAAAATAAAAGTAAGAATAAGAATTAAAAGTGCTATGTAGAAAGATATGTGCATGAGATATACATGAGATATATACATGGGAATAAGAATTATGAGTGCTACGTAGAAAGATATATACATGAGTGCAGGTGGTGATCAGTGCCAAACATGAAATGATGCAGTGACACAGCGTAGGGTCATGTGTTAGTGGCGGGGACAGTCATATGGTTATTGTTCATGTGACCAACAGCAGAGGGGAAGAAACTGTTCTTATGGCGAGAGGTTCTGGTGCGAATGGACCGGAGCCTCCTGCCTGAGGGGAGCAGGTCAAACAGACTGTGTCCAGGGTGAGAAGGGTCAGCTGAGATCCGGGCTGCACGCCGCAGTGTCCTGGAGGTGTACAGGTCCTGCAGAGATGGGAGTCTGCAGCCAATCACCTTCTCAGCAGAGCGCACAACACGCTGCAGTCTCTGTTTGTCCCTGATAGTGGCTCCAGCGTACCACACGGTGATGGAGGAGGTGAGGATGGACTCGATGATTGCAGTGTAGAACTGCATCATCGTCCGTGTTGGCAGGTTGAATTTCTTCAGCTGCCTCAGGAAGTACATCCTCTGCTGGGCTTTCTTGATGACGGAGGTGATGGTGGGCTCCCACTTCAGGTCCTGGGTGATGGTGGTACCCAGGAAGCGGAATGAGTCCACAGAGGTGATGGGGGTGTCAGTCAGGATGATGGGGGGGAGTGGGGCTGTGTGCTTCCTGAAGTCCACAATAATCTCCACTGTCTTCTGGGCATTCAGCACCAGGTTGTTGTGGCTGCACCAGGACACCAGACGTTCAACCTCCCTCCTGTAGGCAGACTCGTCCCCGTCCGAGATGAGCCCAATAACGGTGGTGTCATCTGCAAACTTGATTAGCTTGACAGACTGGTGGGTGGAGGTGCAGCAGTTGGTGTACAGGGAGAAAAGCAGAGGAGAAAGAACACAGCCCTGAGGGGAGCCGGTGCTGATGGTCCGGGAGTCCGAGACATTCTTTCCCAGCCTCACATGCTGCTTCCTGTCCGTCAGGAAGTCAGTGATCCACCGGCAGATGGGATCAGGCACATTCATCTGGGAAAGCTTGCCTCGGAGATGGTCTGGAAGGATGGTGTTGAAGGCAGAACTGAAGTCCACAAACAGGATCCTGGCGTAGGTTCCTGGGGAGTCCAGATGCTGCAGGATGAAGTGTAGGGCCATGTTGATGGCGTCGTCTACAGACCTGTTGGCTCTATATGCAAACTGCAGGGGGTCCAGGAGGGGGGCCGTGAGGGTCTTGAGATGGGAGAGAACCAGGCGCTCAAATGACTTCATGACCACAGATGTCAGAGCCACGGGTCTGTAGTCATTTAGTCCAGTGATCCTAGGTTTCTTGGGGACAGGGATTATGGTAGAGGACTTGAAGCAGGCAGGCACATGACATGCCTGCAGTGAGGAGTTGAAAATGCCAGAAAACACTGGGGCCAGCTCGTTTGCACAGTGTCTGAGGGTGGCAGGAGACACACCGTCTGGGCCGGGAGCTTTCCGAGCATTCAGACTCCTAAACTGCTTCCTCACATCTGCTTCATGAATATGAAGAGTTGTGGTGGGAGGAGGTGGTGTGAAATCCTCTTTTGTGTGGGGTGAGGAGGCGGGTGTTGCAGGTGAACAGTTTGAAGGTGGTGATGGCTCTATGGAGGGGGGAGAGGTGGGGGAATGAGTGTCCAGAGTGCCTCTATTGTTGGGGCCGTTGGAGGTATGAAGGCTGCCTGATGGCTCGTCAAAACGGCAGTAGAAGTCGTTAAGGGTGTTGACCAAGAGCAAGTCATCAGTGGAGTAAATATGGTATCTAACTAGATTCTTACTCTGGATGGCATTATCTTGGCTTCCAGTAACACTGTGAGGAACCTTGGAGTCATTTTTGACCAGGACATGTCCTTCAACGCACATATTAAACAAATATGTAAGACTGCTTTCTTCCATTTGCGCAACATCTCTAAAATTAGAAATATCCTGTCTCAGAGTGACGCTGAAAAACTAGTTCATGCATTTATTACTTCCAGGCTGGACGACTGTAATTCATTATTATCAGGAAGTCCTAAAAACTCCCTGAAAAGCCATCAGCTAATCCAAAATGCTGCAGCAAGAGTCCTGACACGGACTAGAAAGAGAGAGCAGATTTCTCCTGTTTTGGCTTCCTGTTAAATCCAGAATTCAAAATCCTGCTCCTCACATACAAGGTCTTAAATAATCAGGCCCCATCTTATCTTAATGACCTTGTAGTACCATATCACCCTATTAGAAGCACTTCGCTCTCGCTCTGCAGGCCTACTTGTTGTTCCTAGAGTATTTAAAAATAGAATGGGAGGGAGAGCCTTCAGTTTTCAGGCCCCTCTTCTTTGGAACCAGCTTCCAGTTTGGATTCGGGAGACAGACACTATCTCTACTTTTAAGATTAGGCTTAAAACTTTCCTTTTTGCTAAAGCATATAGTTAGGGCTGGACCAGGTGACCCTGAATCCTCCCTTAGTTATGCTGCAATAGATGTAGGCTGCCGGGGGATTCCCATGATGCATTGAGTTTTTCCTTTCCAGTCACCTTTCTCACTCACTATGTATTAATAGACCTCTCTGCATTGAATCATATCTGTTATTAACCTCTGTCTCTCTTCCACAGCATGTCTTTATCCTGTCTTCCTTCTCTCACCCCAACCGGTCGCAGCAGATGGCCGCCCCTCCCTGAGCCTGGTTCTGCCGGAGGTTTCTTCCTGTTAAAAGGGAGTTTTTCCTTCCCACTGTTGCCAAAGTGCTTGCTCATAGGGGGTCATATGATTGTTGGGTTTTTCTCTGTATCTATGAAGCGCCTTGAGGCGACTTTTGTTGTGATTTGGCGCTATATAAATAAAATTGAATTGAATTGAATTGAACAAGACGTTACAAGGCCAGGGGCAACTTGTCAGTGCTGCCTATTACAACGTGAGAAGATTCTCCACAAAACTTGCGCTCTGGAAAGCTCAGCTCTCTCAGACAAACCTTTGCCATTTCCAAGCATGCAAGGCACTCGTGGATGCAGGCACACCATTCAGTGCTGACAAGTATGTTGATGTCATTTTGAGGCTACAGGAGGAATTTGATCACAGATTTGATGACTTCAAGACACACAGAGCCACCTTTCACATTTTTGCGGACCCCTTCTCCTTTGATGTGCAAGATGCCCCTTCTGTGCTTCAAATGGAGCTCATTGAGCTGCAGTGCAACTCTGAACTCAAAGCAACGTTCAGGGAGGTGAGTGGAAAAGCAGACAAGCTTGGACAATTTTTGAGAGAATTGAGCCCTAGTTTCCCTCGGCTTTCCCGAATGTTCAAGTGGACCATGTGCCTTTTTGGTAGCACATACTTGTGCCAAAAGCTCTTCTCCACTTTGAACTTCAATAAGTCCAAGTACAGGTCCAGACTTACGGATGATCATCTTCAAGACATACTGAGGGTCGCAACTGCTTCCTCCCTCAGGCCAAATCTGGCTCGGCTATGCGAGAGGAAACGCTGCCAGGTCTCTAGCAGCAAGGAGTAGGCAAGAGAAGCCATGTTCAGATGAACAGTTCATTTTCTACAGTGTTCCATTCATGTTCAGAAGAAGGTTATAGAACTGTTAATACAGACATTTCAATCTAAATACAGCAGATATAGAAGACTGAAAGAAACACACAAGTTCACTGACTAAAAATATCTTATTATTATTTTATTTATGTATTACAGATTGATTTATTTTCTTATTAATTCTTACTTTGTTTATTTATTTTTCATATTTTGTGTTAAAAAATAAAAATAAAGAGATTTGAGAAGATTGGAATTTTTTAACCATGCCTTTCTTGTGGAAAACCTAATGCGGCCCAGCCTCACCCAGACTCTGCCTGCAGTGGCCCCCAGCTAAATTGAGTTTGAGACCCCTGTCCTACACAATAAATCAGTAAGAGAGGGTACGACCTCTCTCATGGCCCCAAGTGGTGTGTGCATGCCAGAGCACTCTGGAAGGCACACAGAGTCTTTACAGACTACTAAGGATCAAACCTCTATCATTATGCAATCGATTATACAACTCTAAGCATATATGAGTAAATATTTCTAAGCATAAATGACAGTCAACAATATAAACCTTACAGCTGGTTTTAATAACAGAATTTATTTGTTTCTCAAATGAGAAAGAGCTATCGAGAAACACTCCTAAATCTTTAGTTCTTAACTTTTCCAGTGGGCCAAGGTCAACATTAACTGCTAATGCTAAATAGGCTGCCGTTATTAACTAATGCTAATTTGATGTGAATTAGCATTATGCACTAATGCTAACACTTACTTTTTAACAATGTGAGTAGCTAATGCTAACACTATTTCCCTTAACTTTATAACAATGTGAACGGCTAATGCTAACACTCTTTTTCCTAGCATTACAACATCTGAGCTGCTAATGCTAAGTAGGCCGCCATTAGCACCTACGTCTAATTTAAGGCAAATATGCATTAGAACCTAATGCTCATATCGTTTTCCTTTGCTTTATAACAATTTGAGCAGCTACTTCTAAATAGCATTAGCTAATAACAGCAGTCTATGTCTGTGAAGGTTCTCAGTCATCCAGGTCATCATAGTCAAAGGAGCTTGCAAAGAAAAGCGTCTGGACTTCTTTAAGTTGCTTGAAGACGTTTCACCTCTCATCCGAGAAGCTTCTTCAGTTCTAAGGTCAAATGGTGGAGAGTCCCAGATATAAACCTATTGGGAGTGACCCCCACAGAGGGACAAAAGGACCCCCTGATGATCCTCTAATCACCTGAGCCAAGGTGTGAAATTGGGTGTGGGACCCAATCAGCCAGAGTTTCGGGTGGGTTCATTGTGAAACCTGGCCCCACCTTATCATGCGAATTCCTGAGGTCAGATGGCCCAGGATGTGAGTGGGCGTTAAGGCGTCTGGGAAGGGATCTCAAAACTGGATTATAGATGGCAGAGAGTTGGTGTCGTAAACCCCGCCTCTGTTCAAAGATGGTCGCTCACAGTGGACATAGATGGCTTCTTTCACTCCTCTTTCAAATCATCTGTCCTCTCTGTCCAAAATGTGAACATTGGCATCCTCGAAAGAGTGTCCTTTATCCTTAAGATGCAGATGGACTGCTGAGTCTTGTCCTGTGGAGGTGGCTCTTCTATGTTGTGCCATGCGCTTGTGAAGTGGCTGTTTGGTCTCTCCAATGTAGAGGTCTGAGCATTCCTCGCTGCACTGTACAGCATACACCACGTTGTTAAGTTTGTGTTTTGGCGTTTTGTCTTTCGGGTGAACCAGTTTCTGTCTGAGTGTGTTGCTGGGTCTGAAATACACTGGGATGTCATGCTTGGAGAAAACTCTCCTGAGTTTTTCTGATACACCGGCTACATAGGGGATGACAATGTTGTTGCGTCTGTCCTTCTTATCCTCCCTCGCTGGTGTCTGGTCTTCTTTTCTGTGCCTCTTTGCTGACTTTAAAAACGCCCATTTAGGATAGCCACACGTTTTGAGTGCTTCCTTTACATGTGTGTGTTCCTTCTTTTTTCCTTCAGGTTGAGAGGGAACATGTTCTGCCCGGTGGTGTAGGGTCCTAATTACTCCAAGTTTGTGTTCCAGAGGGTGATGGGAGTCAAAAAGGAGGTACTGGTCCGTGTGTGTGGGCTTCCGGTAAATTTCGATGTTGAAACGTCTTCAAGCAACTGAAAGAAGTCCAGACGCTTTTCTTTGCAAGCTCCTTTGACAACAGCAGTCTAATTTAATGCAAGTTAGCCTCATTTGCATTATAACGATGTGAGGAGTTAATGCTAAGTATGCTGCCATTAGTGGCTAATTCTAATTAGGGGTGAATAATTATTACCAGCTAATGCTAGCACTGTAACCATGTGAGCTAGCGCAATAATTTTTTTTGCATATGAAACCTGAGGAGTTGTACTTACATCTTATGCCATCAGCTTGTCCTAGGTTACAGTTTCCTTCCACATATGCTTAGGACTCATATTGCACTGCTGGAAATAGTTTATTTTGATGCATATGCTGTTATTTTTCAAATTTGCAGTATAATATTTATTTTCGTTTTTCCTGCAGTATATAAAAATTGGTGTATTTCAAAAATGAAACTATGAAGGCACTCAAAATAAATTTCCTGTGGTGGGAAACTATTTTGTGCAACTTTTTTGTATTTACAGTTTTGAGGGATAAGCCTCTTAAATTTTTCTAACTAGAAATATATGTTAAAAAAAACAAAAACGATTTTCAATTTTTTTGTAGTTTATTGCACTTTTTTGCAATTTATGTAATTACTATGCACTTAATACATACATATTATTAAAATTTAGGCTGTAATGGTTGTATTGATGTATAGCAACTTGAAATGCTCCCAAAAATGGCTCTACAGCATGTAAAAATATAATATAAGCTCTGGCGGACTTGGTTCTATGGTAGGTCTTAAAGGGTTAAATCAATATCAGTAGCTAATCCGATTGTTCAGTCTGACGTCAGGTGAAGTCATTTTTATGCATTTAAGAGCTGTGTTGAATTCAACATTACAAACTGAACATTAGAACTATCCTCTTCTCCAGGATTTTCCTGATTTAACATTTCAATATGATTCATTTTTGTTCTCTACACCGGCCGTCATCACTTCAATTATTCCCACTGTGGATTTGATCATACTGTTTGCCCAGCATCTCTACATTTTCCCATCCATACCACCTGTAGCTCATTAAGACTATTAATACTGGAAACTGCTGTTGAAGCCTGATGGTGACACTTTCGGGTGAAGAAGTGAATTGCAGTAACAGGACTGGCTGGCTTATGATACACTGGACATTTCCAGCGCTTTGTTTTCTCTGCTCACAGACAACACAGATACACGCATGTATATACAGCCCACGTCCACCTCTGCACTCCTTCTGCTCCATTTCTATAGAGAATGTTGGGATTCAGAGATTCTTTTATTGCTACCATATAATTTGCCTTATGAAGAATGTATTAATAACATGTTTTACAGTATCAGTAATATTTCCTGCAGGGTTTATATTGCATTGAATATGTCTGTCATCACATTGACCTTTCTATTTTTATAGGTTGAGTTCATTTTATACACAATGCATAAATGTGCTTGGTTAGAGTTGATGTTCCATTCTAGGTTTTAAGCTTCACTGGTGAGAGTGTCCAGATGATACATGCTGAGGGAAACTAGAACATAGAAGGATAACTGCAATGCATGCTTACAGTACATATAATACATATAATCTAGGAATAGGCCTGAGCAGAGGCCCCAATGTTTCCAGCTTCTTGTTGCAAACCTGTTGCATTTTATTCTACTTGGTAACAGATGAGCAGAGTCAATAATTAGCCTCAGAGACCCTGAGGGCTTAAGATTATTACCTTGTATGGAAGGTGTTATAGAAAAGAGAAGTTCTATGTCTGCTTATAGCTATTAAAGGATGTACAAGGTGTACGAGTAACTGTGACTAATGTCTGGAACCTATTCTAATCTGTCATTGACGCCATGGGGGGCGTGTACCCCACTGCTTTATAAGTATCCACATTATGTATTTTGGTCAGAAGACATATGTTGATGTCTCTGGGCTGTTAATAAACTCATCGTTTGATTGCACTTTTCCGGAGCCTCTGTCGTTTATTGTCTGGTCTAAAGTTGATCGATCTCGCAGCATAAATAGAATAAACAACGTAACACAATCATTCTCCATTGTTTTCAACTCAACCAGCTGCATTTAATGAAGGAGTTTGAATGTACTTTACAACAGCTGCTGTTGTTTCCTGTCTGCATTCATGTTCTTAACTGTACTCCACACATTCTGAACTGGTGTAGTTCTTCCTAAAGTACTGCAGTATTCCTGCCAGTACATCCTTTTAGTTTTCCTAACTGTTTCCTCTGATGCTCGTTGCTATTTTTCCTCAATGCAAATTCATGCTAAGCTCCTTCATATCCATCCCTGTTTCTAAACCTGTAATAATTCCTTTAGTGTGTCTTTGGCTTAATTATGAGTCTGTCCACATGTTTGTAGTTCCCCACTTGCTTTGGTTTCTTAGCTCTGATTCTCTCAAATTTATCCTTGAAATCATTTACTGGCATCTCTCCCTCTCACTCCCACTATCCCCAGAACACCATCTCCTGGCCTCTTTGCATTTTCTCCAATCATCCCTGTTTCTAGAGTCTCGCCCCATCTGCAGGCAGTCCAAGAGAAACTGCCTCTGCCATTTTCTTCTTCTTAATCTTTATTTTTCTCTTCACTTTCTCCATTGGGTTTTCTTAGACGCACTTTCCAGAAAGCAGCAACATTTTTTGTGCCCCATTTTTCAAATTGTGCATCTTACTTCAGCTTAATGTGTTTCCTGTTTTGTTTTTACACAGGTCATGTAAAAGAAATCCTACCAGAGACTCGACAAAGCTGAACTGAAAGACAGCACGGGCAATAAATCAGAGCAGCACAAAACTTAAGCACACATATATGTAATGGGGAAGGCTTTAGGACCCAGGGGACTCAATGGAGGGCATAAAAGAGGGAGTAGTAACAGGTGCTGATGATTCCCACTGACAAGCGGCTGTGAGTAATGGATGCTTGAGTAGGTGAAGAGCCAAGAAGTTTTAATTGCCTACGACGCAAACTGTTGTTTTAAACCTCTATAGATGAGGTTCAAGGTATAGGCTGTTTGTCTTTTAGTGTCCTTTCTTAAATTTTGTTGAAATGTATTTGATGTTTATTATAATTTATGTTTTAGTAGTGATTTCTGTTGAAGAAAAAGCCAAGATAAATCAGATGTGCAGCAAATACAGTTGCCTACTCGAGGTATGTTAATTTGATATATTGAACATTAAAAAAGTCTATTTGTGCACTATAATTTAACTTGTATTGTATTTCCTCCTGTAGGGCAGGCTGCACATGCGAATGATTCACTGTTTTTTCCTCCTTCTCTGTGTGGTTGTGTTGTTGTTTTTTTTGGTTTTAGCAGGGTCACCGTTTTTAATTATTTCCGTTGTTTTATGCCGGGTTTTGCTTATTTTTATTGGGTTGGTGCAATACTAAGCGGGCAACGTGCAATCCCTGAGTGGGGCTCATACCTTGGGGGAATGGGGACTTTTTAGAGGTGCTCTGTGTGTGGATTTGCCGTGATTAAGGTTTATTAAGAGTGCTTTTGTATTACCACCGTTTATTGCCTGAGCTAGCACTTAGTGCATGCTATAAGTGTTCGGTTGGGCCTGTATATGTTTGAGGTGGATTTGTCTCTTTTAGAGTGACGAGCACCTGGGACCGCCAAGGAGGAACAAACCCTCAGGTGATAGTTGCGCTGCTGGCAGGTTGCACCAATACTATCTCTTTTTTTTAGTGATGTTTTAGGGTTTTTTTTCTTTTTCTCAAAACTTTGGTGTCTTGTTATATTAATAAATTTTTGAACATCTTTTACTGATATTGACCCTTTTGTCCCGTTTATTCTGGACTCGGTCCTGTGAGAGTTTTGGGCCTGAAAGTTCGTACCAGTAATAGTAGAGGCCCACAGCGGTTACTTGGTGGCTTACTCCACGCTACATATATAAGGTGATTTAACAAATCATGTCTGTTGTAAATGAGTAAGCCATTTATCGACCTGACTCGGGTTTTAAAATCATCATCAGAAAAGACTGAATCCTGACCTGAAAATCCCAAGTGTACACTTTGGACTTTCCACTGCAGAAAACAGAAGCTTCAGTCCTGAATCCTGCAGGTTGTTGTTACCCAGATCCAGCTCTGTTAGATGGGAGGACTGGGAGCTCAGGACTGAGGACAGAGCTTCACAGCTTCTGTCTGACAGGTTACAGCCACTCAGTCTGAAGAAAGGATAACAAGAAGACATGAAACACTTGTGTTAAAGTATATTCATGGTACCATGAGGAGCTACTACATTTACAGTATTTCAACAGTGTTTCAGGACATGCTGGAATCCTTATTGCCTCATGTTACAAAAGTCAAATGTGGCAGTTTACTGTGACTTGCATGGATTCATTAAAAAAACAAAACATACGACATTTTCGCCTGAAAATATGTTAAAAGTTTATTTTGTGACCCAGACAGAGTAATAAGAGCAATATTAAAACTAAGTAGCTGCAGCCATTGTTGGAAACTGGAATTGGCTGGGCCGCGCTATGAATTCTGGGATATGGTTTTTCTATTTTGTTTTCCGGGTGGAAAATCAGGAGAAATACGGGAGAATGGTGGCTCCGGGAGATTTTCGGGAGGGGCAATGAAATTCCGGATTCTCCCGGAAAAATCAGGAGTGTTGGCATGTATGTTTCCAGGACATCCTGGAATCCTTATTGCCTCATGTTACAAAAGACAAATGTGGCAGTTTACTGTGACTTGCATGGATTTATTAAAAAAAAAAACAAAAAAAAAAAACATACACACAATGTTATTTTTTTCCAAATGAAATTGATTAAATGATGTTAATTGATTAAAAAAAAAATCGATATTGCTTGATCTGACCTCAGCGTTTCCAGTTTGCAGTATTGACTCTTTATCCCAGCAGACAGAAGCTTCACTCCTGAATCCTGCAGGTTGTTGTTACCCAGGTCCAGCTCTGTCAGATGGGAGGACTGGGAGCTCAGGACTGAGGACAGAGCTTCACAGCTTCTGTCTGACAGGTTACAACCACTCAGTCTGAAATCAAGCAGGAAGGAAGAGAAGATCAACCAAACAAATCAGAGCTTTATTGCTTTTTTATTGTTTTTAAGTAAAAATCAGTGAGGTGCTGGTAGATTCTGTTCTTTTGGTTTATTACCCAATAACACACACATACACTAATATTTGTGACTTTTGTAATAGTAGCGTTTACAATGCAAAGCAACAGCGATCACAGATTGAAGGGGCCTGAATAAAACTACAATGCAGTGATTTTTAAGATGACCCATTCTTCCAATTTAAAAATAATTCTTTATCTCATACTGAATCTTGGTGCACCTCCCCCCAGTTTATTAAAATGAAGAGGTACTGAAGTTGCTGTAATTGATGTGTGATGCCACTGATTTCCTTCCTGATCCAATACAAAGTAAAATTCAGGCTGGTATCTGCGATACTGATGAAAACCATTCCTTCAGAATCAATACAAGACATAAGAAAATATGATGTTTTGTATAACATAAAAAGCCTGAATTTTAAAATATTCAGTTAATAATCAAAAACAGATGTAACTGAAAATAATAAAACTGAGAAACATTTTATGGCCATTCGATCCTTTTACAACCATTGCAAGAGCTTGGTTGGCATAGCCGGCAATACATTGGATAGTAATAAGTCCGGTGGGTGATGGGCTCCACCAGGGCTGCCCTTTGTCACCGATTCTGTTCATAAATTTTATGTTTAAAGGCTGTATCAAAAGTTCATTCAAGTTACAATATTGTGGTCAAAAGTTCTCCTTTTTTCTTTTATACTATACAACTAAGCTGGCTCATGGTTTTAGGACACGGATCTGTCATGGAAGAAATCTATGACCACTTTTAATCAACATTTTAAAAATAAACATGATCACAGATTTACTTACAGAGCTTTGTTGGAGGCTTTGACCACTGGCAGCAGCCTCAGAAGAGCCTCCTCTGAAGCAGAGTATTTCTTCAGGTCAAACACATCCAGATCTTCTTCTGATGACAGTAAGATGAAGACCAGAGCTGACCACTGAGCAGGAGACAGTTCATCTGTGGAGAGACGTCCTGATCTCAGGGACTGTTGGATCTCCTCCACTAGAGAACGATCATTCAGTTCATTCAGACAGTGGATCAGATTGATGCTTGTCTCTGCAGACAGATTCTCACTGAGCTTCTCCTTGATGTACTGGACTGTTTTCTTATTGGTCTGTGAGCTACTTCCTGTCGGTGTCATCAGACCTCGTAGGAGAGTCTGATTGGTCTGCAGTGAAAGACCCAGGAGGAAGCGGAGGAACAAGTCCAGGTGTCCATTTGGACTCTGTAAGGCCTTGTTCACAGCACTCTGGTGGAGAGATTGAAGTTTTAGTTTGTTAAATAGTTTAGACCATGTAGAGGTTGTTTGTTGTTGTTCCATCAGATTGAGTCCAGAGTTGATGAAGGTCAGATGGACATGAAGAGCAGCCAGCAACTCCTGAACACTCAGATGGATGAAGCAGAACACCTTGTCCTGGTACAGTCCTCTCTCCTCTTTAAAGATCTGTGTGAACACTCCTGAGTACACTGAGGCTGCTCTGATATCGATGCCACACTCTGTCAGGTCTGATTCATAGAAGATCAGGTTTCCATTCTGCAGCTGATCAAAAGCCAGTTTTCCCAGACACTCCATCATCTTCCTGCTCTCTGGACTCCAGTGTGGATCTGTCTCAGCTCCTCCATCATACTTGACCTTCTTCACTTTGGCCTGAACCACCAGGAAGTGGATGTACATCTCAGTCAGGGTCTTGGGCAGCTGTCCTCCCTCTCTGGTTTCCAGCACATCCTCCAGAACTGTAGCAGTGATCCAGCAGAAGACTGGGATGTGGCACATGATGTGGAGGCTTCGAGATGTCTTGATGTGGGAGATGATCCTGCTGGCCTGCTCCTCATCTCTGAATCTCTTCCTGAAGTACTCCTCCTTCTGTGGGTCAGTGAACCCTCTGACCTCTGTCACCATGCCAACACACTGAGGAGGGATCTGATTGGCTGCTGCAGGTCGTGTGGTTATCCAGAGGCGAGCAGAGGGAAGCAGTTTCCCCCTGATGAGGTTTATCAGCAGCACATCCACTGAGGTGGACTTTCTAGGGTCAGTTAGGATTGTAGTTTTGTGGAAGTCCAGAGGAAGTCGACACTCATCCAGACCATCAAAGATGAACACAACCTGGAAGTCTTCAAAGCTGCAGATTCCTGCTTCTTTGGTTTCAGTAAAGAAGTGATGAACAAGTCCCACCAAGCTGAACTTTTCCTCTTTCAGCACATTCAGCTCTCTGAAAGTGAATGGAAATATGAACTGGATGTCCTGGTTGGCTTTGTCTTCAGCCCAGTCCAGGCTGTATTTCTGTGTTAAGACTGTTTTCCCAATGCCAGCCACTCCCTTTGTCAGCACTGTTCTGATTGGTTCGTCTCTTCCAGGTGAGGCTTTAAAGATGTCTTCTTGTCTGATGGTTGTTTCTGGTCTGTCTGGTTTCCTGGATGCTGTTTCAATCTGTCTGACCTCATGTTCATCATTGACCTCTGCAGTCCCTCCCTCTGTGATGTAGAGCTCTGTGTAGATCTGATTCAGGAGGGTTGGGTTTCCTGCTTTAGCGATGCCCTCAAACACACACTGGAACTTCTTCTTCAGGGTGGATTTAAGGTTACGATGACAAACTGCAGCTTGAACTTCTGAATGAGAAGAAAAATAAACACTCAATTCCAAAAAGAACTAATCTTTAAAACATGTTGTTCCATCTTCCATCTCTGGAAAATGTTCATTTATCCAGCAGCTTAAATCTTTAGATAAATCCTCTTACGTCTCTGCAGACGGTCAGCCAGCTCCTCCTGCTTCATTCTCCTCAGGAAGTCCACTGTGATCTTCACAAACGCCTCTCTGCTGCTGCTCCTCTGACTCTCTAAGCACTCTGGGTAATCTGGACTCAGAACCTTCTGGATCTTCTTCAGCTCGTTCTTCACAAAAGTGATGATGTTGTCCTCCAGCAGCTGGAACAGAATATTCATGAATGAGCCAATCAGACTGAAATCATGGAGCCAAACATTGGATCCATGTTGGACACACTGACGATCCACTGGTCTACAAAGAGCAGCATGGAGACGACTGTGAACAGAACAGATGTAACAGTAGTTGTTGTACATGTACAGACCATAAATATGGAGTCCAGCTGTGTTTGATGCTGCTGGGCAGACTGACCACTGGGAACCTCTGAGCTCTGCTGCTCAACTCTGTGGAGGAACCATGAAGGATTAGATCAACACAGGATAAAGATCCAGGAGTTTCTGCTCAAATAACTTCATCTGAATCAAGTCTGTCAAGTTTTAAACTCTCAGATTGTGAACATATCAGTAATTTTCAGTCTGTTTTCATGGACGTCCTTTCAGTGGTGATGTCAGGGATGATTTTGAAGAAGCTCATCAAACTGAACCATCAGCAGATCACTGCTCCAAAACCAGAACATGATCCGAGTCTTCCTCCACCACCAGAACACCAGCTTTACTAACGTGGTAGATCAGTGTAGTACAGATCAATAACTGATGAGTCATTTGATCAAAATCACTGAGTGCTTCACGTCTGACCCTCTGATGCTTCTGTAGACATTTTGCATATTTAATGAATGTCTGACAGTTTTACATTCATTCTATGAACACAGTGGAAATGTTGTGTTATAGTCTCCATGTTGTTTCCAGCATCATAAATTCTTAAGTTCAGAAAATTAGATTCTTTCTTCACAGCTGAAAAACAACAACATTTATTCTCTATTGAAATCTGCATCGTCCACTCCAAAGGTCACAATCTGAAGGTAACATCTGGTTTTGTTCCCTGTGGTTAACTCTGAGCATCAGTATGGTGGGATTTATCCACTACATCCACACCACTGTGGTTCAGTGTTGTCCTGATGGAGTAACAGCAGCCAGTATGATCCAGGCTTTAGCTGCTGGGTCTCTGTGTGACCTCTCAGACTGTTTAACAGATCAGACACAAAGAGAATCAGAGCAGCTCTGTTCTTTAAAGACAAACATGAACCCACTCAGGTCACACTTTCCCCACAGATATGAGCATCACTGTCCTCAAACAGCAAATGACCAAGTCGAACATTTGGATCTTTTCTCTTTCATTGTTTTCTTTTTAATGAATCTTTGTAACAATCTGAGGATGTTTCAGGTCATATTTATCCAGGAAACACAAACATGTAAAGGAGTCATCACAGCTCTCTGACCTCGTTGCTCCAGGTTCACCACTGAAGAATGGATTATAATCTTTGGACTGGTCACTCCTCACAGACGGACAGCTGGACCCTGCAGACTCTGCTCTGTCCTCCTCTTCTTCCATCATCATCTTCAGTCAGTCTGAGAGGTAAACCACAAACACTCAGTGAGTTCACATTAACAGGAGGAACTGAGTTACAGTCGCTGACCTCTGACCTGTCATGTAACCTAGAAACCAGGTCACATGATTCACATCAGCTCACACACACTTTCTACCTTCACCTTTAGAGGAAACACAAATCATTCATGTGCATCAACTGAAATCCTCCTTTCATCATGTGTGCTGTCCAAATATATTTTTAGGGTGGCTTAACTTGTTTCAGATCTAGCTGTAGTTCTAAGTTGAGTTTCAGTTTTGTGTGTTTTGTAACACTTCTTCCTGTTGGAGAGGAGCCAACACTTTGTGACGCAGTATTTTTAAGACCGACATGTTGAACCTGTATCTAACACACATCTATACGAAGTATTCATTTACAAAGTGCGCTCTCTGTCTCCTGCTGTGCGTGTAAATAAAAACATCTGGAGCTCAGCGGCTCTCCGGTTGAGCTCAGGCCACATTCAGTGTGTTTAGTCTGATTCCCGGACTCTGATCACACAAGGCCAGAAAATGGCGGAGACACTCGGCCTTGTTGGAAAACATTACACACTGACTTTAATGGAGAGACCGGAAATACAAACACACACAGTTTGTTGTGTGAAGAAATCAAACACGAGCTGAACAAACAGTAAAGTTCCTAAAGACAAACTGTTAAAGGAGGAAACAAAGCAAACTTACAGTTTCTTCACACACCAACAACAAGCTCCACTCCACACCTGGACACTAAACACGGACACACAGGTGAGCTGCTTCCTGGAAGGAGGCGGGGCTCCACCTGAAACTCAGCACAGGTGGGAGGGGCTCAGCTCTGTGTGTGCTGATGTGTTAACTTTAAAAATATGCCGTCTGACTGCTCAGACTGAGTCAGAGTAAAGTTCACATGCTGACGTGTGGAGACATGAAACCTTGTTGTAGCTGCAGGTGTGAACACACTGATCCCAGATCAGCTCTGCTGTATTTGTAACATGAACATTTCTGCTGCAAAGCTTCAAATGTTCAGCATGTTTCTCTGTTTCCAGTCTATAGATCCAGTCACACTTTCTACCTTCACCTGTGCAGTAAAGACTGAGAGCAGAGCTGAAACCAAGCGTCCAATCAGGGAGCAGCATCAACACCTGAGCTTCATTCAGACTCTGTTATTGAAGATGTTGTTGGTACAAAGTTCATCTGCTGCTCACATGAATCCATGAAAGATTTATTTCACTGAATGTTTCTTCAAAGCTCATTTCAACCTGTTGAAGTCATGAATGAAAGTGCAGACTGAGAGTGGATCACATGATGTTTGAGGTGTGTCATGTGACATGTTCAGTATTGTCACACATGTCTAGATTGTCCCTGATATCATAACTGCTCAAACACTGATGATTATATTTGAAGAATTATTCCTGATGGCAGCAAAGTTTGAATGGAGCTCTCTGTCTGTGCTGATTTGTCGCCCTCTGGAGGTCAAAGCACAAACTGCATGATGTCACTGTAACCACCACAGTGACAGGAAGTGTTTTTAAATGATGAAATATGTCAGTGATGCTGATAATGTGTTCATCACAGACGTTCAGGCTGACATGAATCAAAGTTAATGTCATTATGGACCAAGGACAGTACTCTGGGTCTCCTGCAGAACAACTCGAGCTGTGATACCTGAATGAAGAGCCTCTGCTGCTTTAAAGAAGGAGGCTCGAGGCAGAGGTGAGGTGCAGACCAACCAGCTTTTATTCAGCAACTTTAACAGAAGGATCAGAAAAATAAAACTATACAGCACAGTGATGCTGACTGAAGCCACAGCATTAATAATTTCCCCCAGGGATTAATAAAGTATTCTGATTCTGATTCTGATTCTGAAACTAAACAAGCATCGGATCATCTTTAACAACATCTAATAAATAATGACAACTATTTAATCCTGTATTTCCTACAATAAAGCCTGTTCAGATATTTGTTGCTGATGGAAATGTAAAAGGCTCCCAGGAACCAAAGGACAAAAACAGAGGCAACAGTCACAACTGCAAAGGATCCCCTAACACATAAACTGGTTCGAAGATATTTTCTAGCTCTGTGTCCCTTTGTGTTTATTAGTGTGTTCATGAAGGAGATTTTCCTGGCCTGGATTTTATACAAATATTCTGCAGTACATCAAAAATGAAAGAAAACCATTAGTCAACATATGAACATCACCTCTGAAGTTACAGAGCTTTGATTGGAGACACAGCTGAGCGTTTTGCATTTTGCATAATTAATTACATAATTAATTATGTAACCATAATTAAATGGTTACATCATCTTTAAAGTCCCCAGAGATCAGGAAAAGGGCCTGAGGGTGCTGTGTTTGGAGTCTGCTGGTTACAGTGTGCAGGACCTCACAGGCTGCTGCAGCGTTAGCAGAGGGCGGGACATACACAGCTATCATAATCACGTGTGTAAACTCTCGTGGTAGATAGTACGGTCTCATGCTAACCGCTAGCAGCTCAATGTCCTTACAGCATAGCGTCTCTTTGATAGAGAAATGCCCAGAGTTACACCATCTATCGTTCACAAACACAGCCAGACCCCCTCCTCCCTTCTTACCACTCTCCGCTGTTCTGTCATAAGAGGCTCAGCAGCTAAAGCAGCACACCTGGGTCTCCCAGCCTATTAAAAGCAGCCCTTTGCTTCACCTGCTTCACTAAACATTATTATTTTAAGCAGAGTGGTGTGATTTATGTAGGCATTGCTGTGTGACAGGATGACTTTTCTTGCACACCCACCAAATGAGGGCGCACATGCTTCCACGCCCACTGGTGACTGCACACATCCTTTCAAGGAAGCATTTCATTCATCCCTAATGTGATATTCTGGATTAGGCTCTTAAAAGGATCAGGACAGAAGGACGTGGATAGGTGCCTTTATTGAACAGCAGGACATCACACACTAACTTGTTGTTTCTTAGCGGTGCAGAAAACTACCCTTTTTTGTTGTTATATATTGGTCAACCAAGAACTAGCCCTGTAACAGGCACTTCTGTATTTTACCACTGGGGGGCAACAATTCACTCTATTACATTCCTCCCCTTTTAGATTTGTAATTGAAGTAAGCAACCCTTTAAAGAATGTATTTCACTGCCCCCACCAAAAAGAAATATTCTGTGGCCCTTACGAACAATGAACAAATGTAGCCATTACTTCCATTATTAACTCTTCACTTCTAAAATAACTGGCAGTAAATAACTAAAACATAACTCTACATTTTCAAAGATTCAGTCTCTTTGGGGGAACTCTGCGTCTCTCTGGGTATCTGCGTTCCACAGATGGGCTTTGGGTGGTTTCTGGGTTGGATACTGGTGGTTCATCGGTTGTCTGTTTAGGTGGTTCAGGAGGTAAGGAGTGTGATGTTAAAATCCCAGGTGGACTTGGTGGTATCTCTGGAACAACACTGTCCATAATCACTTCTGGCCGTCCCTCTGAAACCGGTGAAAATATAACTGGGGGTTTCTCCACAGTCTGTCTCCATGGTAACAGGTGATCCACATGTATTGTGCGTGTTCTCTGTCCCTCTTGTATCAGGTAAGTAACACTTCCCATTTTCTTCAGAACTGTTCCCTGAGTCCATTTTGTTTCCCCCCCCCCCCTGAAGTTTCGGATACGCACAGCGTCTCCCTCCGAAAAAACACGAACAGGTTGGGTTTTGTAATCATGGTGTCGCTTCTGCTCAGACTGTTTCTGTTCAATGTGTCTGCTTAGTTCAGGTTTCAGCAGGCTGAAGCGAGTCCGGATCTGACGTTTCAGGAACAACTCTGCTGGTGTACGACCCGTTACAGTGTGCGGTGTACTGCGATACATGATAAGGAAGTTTGCCAAACGATGACTGAGTGGCAATGTGGCCTTACCATCTGCTTCCAGCACATTTTTCATCAGGGATCGTTTCAGGATTTGTACTGACCTCTCTGCTGCCCCGTTTGATGCAGGATGATAGGCAGGAACAGCTGTGTGTCTGATCCCATTTAACTCCAGAAACTGATTGAATTCCTTTGACACAAGTTGAGGTCCATTGTCTGAAACAAGCTCTTCTGGAAGTCCATATGAAGCAAATAACCCTCTCAAAACCTCAATGGTGTTGTGTGAGGTAATGGATGGCATAGGGAACACTTCCAACCATTTTGAATGACTGTCAATGACAACTAAAAAGTACTGCTTGCCTTTTTCAGCGAAATCAATGTGAATCCGTTGCCAAACTCTCTCAGGCCACTTCCACGGATGGAGTGGTGCAACGGGTGGTGACTTCTGTACAGCCTGACAGACTGAGCAGCTTTGAACCAGTTCTTGTATATCACCATCACAGCCTGGCCACCACAGGTAACTGCGAGCGAGTGCTTTCATACGACAGATACCTGGATGTTCATGATGCAGGTCTTCCAGCACTTTCTGTTGGTAAACCGGTGGAATGATGACCCGTTGTCCCCAAAGAACACATCCTTGTTCTGCTGACAGCTCGTGTCTGCGTGTAAAGTAAGGCTTAAGTGATTCGTCTTGCATATAACTTGGCCACCCATTCATGGTGTAGCTCCAGACCTTGCTGAGGATTGGATCCTTCATGGTTGCTCTCTCAATGTCTTTAGCTACTATTGGTAGCTCTTCCACATGTGAGAAATAGAAGATACTTCCCTCAGTAGCAATGTTGTCTGGCGTATTCCGAGGTAGACGTGACAATGCATCTGCATTAGCATGTTCAGCTGATCTTCTATATTCAATGTCATAATTGTATGCCATTAGAATAAGAGCCCAGCGTTGCATTCTTAGTGCAGCGAGTGTTGGGACAGCTGACTTTGGCCCTAGTATAGCCAGCAGTGGCTTATGATCTGTTATGAGGGTGAATTTCCTTCCATACAGATATTTATGGAATTTCTTTACTCCAAAAATTATGGCAAGGGCCTCTTTTTCTATCTGGGCATACTTTCGCTCAGCTTCAGTTAATGTTCTTGATGCGAAAGCCACAGGCCTTTCCTCTCCATTTTCCATGACATGAGAGATGACTGCGCCCAATCCATAAGGTGATGCATCGCAGGCTAACTTCAATGGCAGATTTGTGCTGTAGTGCACCAACACTTTGTTCTGCAGCAGTAGACTTTTTGCATCCCTGAATGCTTTTGCACATTCCATGGTCCAAATCCATTTAGCATCTTTTCTCAACAGGTTATGCAAAGGCTGAAGAATGGTGGATGGATTTTCCAAAAATCGACTGTAGTAATTTAGAAGACCAAGAAAGGACTTCAGTTCAGTGACGTTTGTTGGTTCTGGTGCATTTGCTATGGCTGCTACCTTTTCCTCTAAAGGATGCAGACCATCCCTGTCAATACGATGTCCCAGGTACTCCACACTGCTCTGAAGAAAGTGGCACTTGGAAAGCTTCACTCTGACACCATGCTTCTCCAGACGTGTGAGTACTTCCTCCAACCTCTTCAAATGATCCCTTTCAGATGAAGCAGTGATGAGGATGTCATCCAAAAAGCAGGTGACATGCTCCATCCCCTGAAGGATTTGATCCATCACAGACTGGAAAAGAGCCGGAGCACTGGAAACACCATAGCTGAGGCGATTGTACTTATAGAGACCTTTGTGTGTGTTGATGACCAGATACTTCTCTGATTCTTCATCTAACTGTAGCTGCTGATAGGCATGAGAAAGGTCAAGTTTACTGAAGGATGTTCCTCCAGCTAAAGTAGCAAACAAATCTTCCGTATTAGGAAGTGGATATCTTTCCTCTTCAACACACTGGTTGACACTGACTTTGTAGTCACCACATATCCTAATTGTTTTGTCTGCCTTTGGCACAGTAACAATAGGGGATGCCCACTCACTTTTCTCAACCTTTGAAATAACCTTCACCTTTTCCAATCTGTCCAGCTCCTTTTCCACAGCTTCTTTTAGTGCATAAGGAACTGGGCGAGCTTTACAGAAAATTGGTGTGGTGTTTGGTTTAGTGTGGATTCTAGCTTTAAATCCCTTTATGCAGCCTTGGTCATCCGAAAACACTGCCTGATGGCGCTGAATCACTTCTAGTACTCCTGGCTTTGCTTCTTTCTGCACCAGTACCTTGTGTACTGTGAAAATCTGTTTCCAGTTCAGCTGTAGTTTCTTTAACCAGTTTCGTCCAATCAGAGCTGGTCTGTCTCCCTGAACAACGATCAGTGGTAGGGTGATGTTTTGAGTCCCATACTGTACTGGTAACATAATATATCCACGCACAGCAATGTGTTGGCCTGAGTAGGACTTGAGCTTTAGCCCACTGGCTGGTTTTATAGGGAAATGAGTGAGATGCATCTGATAATACTTGTCTGATACTACCGACACTGCTGATCCTGTATCCAGCAGCATGGTGGTGTTCTTGCTCCCAAGCGCAACATCCACTGTGTATCCCTTCTCACTGGAGGTGATGGAGTACATTGAATAAACTCCAAAAAGTTCAGCTTCATCATTCCTACTTGAGCATTCATCCTCAGTTTCCAAATACTGAGTTTGCTGACTGAATTTTTTATTCCTGCAAGCACGTGCAATGTGTCCTATTTTTGCACAAACATGACACTTTTCGCTCTTAAATTTGCACTCACGTGCTGAATGCTTTCCACCACAACGATAACATGGTTGCTTCATTCCTGTGTCTTTTTTAGGTCCCTTCCAGTTCTTTGGCTTGTTATTGCCCTCTTGCCTGTTCTGTCCTTTCCATCCTTTGTTGAAAAAATTTGGAGCATTTGTCAAGGCATTTACGTGGTGAGGGTCCTGGCGTCCTGAGAACTCCATCGTATTTTTCGAAGCGAGTTCCATGGATACGGCAATCTCACATGCACGTGGAAATGTAAGATCCTTTTCCGATAGTAGCTTGCGCTGCACAGCATCAGAACGCAGCCCACTAACAAAACGATCCCTCAGGGCCTCATCCAAATATTGTCCAAAATCACATGTGGCTGACAACTGCCTCAGGGCGACAACATAGTCAGAAACTGCCTCCCCTTCTTTCTGGTTACGTTTCTGAAAACGAAAACGCTCAGCTATCACCACTGGAGTCGGCTTATAATGCGCACTTAAAGCCCCAGTCAGCGCTGCATATCCCATGGTACTCGGTACCCTCGGAGACACAAGATTCTTTAGCAGCCTGTATGTATCTGCTCCGATCACAGAGAGAAACGTGCACACTTTCTTCTCATCGGAAACATCATTTGCCAACATCCATTGCTCCAACCACTCCAAATATGACTCAAAATCTTCCTTCGATTCATTATACTCTTCAACACGACCCACATGCATCGCCATGTTAGCTCACCAAAAGCTGTTCCGCTGCAGCCGTGAAGAAAACGTCTTGATTTGTCTTTTTCTTTACATGTGAACACAACCCTCCTACAGCCTCTGTCACGCTGTGGAAATCTTTAGAATCCTCGTCGCCAGTTGTGATATTCTGGATTAGGCTCTTAAAAGGATCAGGACAGAAGGACGTGGATAGGTGCCTTTATTGAACAGCAGGACATCACACACTAACTTGTTGTTTCTTAGCGGTGCAGAAAACTACCCTTTTTTTGTTGTTATATATTGGTCAACCAAGAACTAGCCCTGTAACAGGCACTTCTGTATTTTACCACTGGGGGGCAACAATTCACTCTATTACACCTAACAAATGGAACAAAACACTGTGCAGCGTGTTCAGGTTTGAACGTGGCCCTGGCCTCTCTCTGCATCCACCTGGCACATGCAACACACATCCACTCCCTGCTGAGCTGCTTGTATTTGATGTGTTGAAGTTTTGGTAAAGTTTGAATAAATTCCACTTTATTTATAGGAACATTTCATCTGTGGACTCCTGCTTCCCCTCTCCTTGAGCCAGTTTGTGACGGGAACATGACATAAGAAAAGTAATTTATCCCTTTTTGATTCTGTGTATCTGGCGCTCATCCAGTGAGTTCACACTTGGCAGAAACAGACTGAATTTGTCTGGAGAACTTTGGCTTCAGCCAAGTTAGATAAACACACTGTGTCTCTGTCAAAACAGCAGTGTAGTTGTGGCACCCCTGTGAGGGAATGACCACATGAATATTATTTTGTGTAAAACACTCATGTAACGGGACATTTTTCATTGCTATATGTATTTATTTTCAGTTTCTTTAAGAGGATAGAAAATCCATGTAACAGGGATTCATTTTATGTTAGAAAGCAGTGAGGGCGGAACTTTGGTGCTTGCTCCGGGGTTTCGGGGAGCAGTAAGTGGAGCCCACCTTCCGCTGCTTCCTCAGACACGTTCTGGAGGAAAGCAGAGACGCATCGTGTCTTCCTTACTCTGCTCTTCACCTGCTTTTACAGGTCGGTACACGGTGCTCGCACCGAAAATGTTGTTTATTGTCACCATGGTTACCCACGTTAATGTGAATGGGAGAGTTAAGGCGGTCCGCCAAAGTTATTTATATGTAAACACGGGAGAAAACCAGAGGAGTGTCCCGCGCGACCGCACCGCGAGCCCGCTCGTTAGGTGGAGCGCTCGTGAAGCAGAGTCAGTGCGCTCCTATGCTCTGTGCAAACGTGTTGTAATGCTCCAATCAAATCAGTTCTGTGAGATGTGAATGTTAATAGTTCTGTTAAAGTGACTGAGTAGATTAGCTAGTGTAACACAAGCACTCTGAGCAACTCTGTGTAGCTAACAGAGGCATTCATGGGTTGATTCAACAAGCTGTGTTTCATGATGCACTAAATAGTGATTTTGCCAGTAAATTACTGGAGGGAACAAATGTAATGTATTTACCAATGCTGTTATTGAATAGAACTGTTTAGCCAGTAAGACACTGCAGAAGACAATGTGATGTGTTTATTGATATGATAAAAGGATGTAGCTGTTATGGAAAGAAGTGTGAACTTGAGAAACTGAACCAGTTAAAAAGAGTATATTTCACTGATGTTGTGAAATAAGTAAATGTAATTGATGTGAATGAGGAACCAGCTGAACAGTATATTGAAAGCTCATGTTTAGTGTTTTATAGCATTTATTTGTGTGAAATAAATCAGACTCAGACACGTTCTGGAGGAAAGCAGAGACGCATCGTGTCTTCCTTACTCTGCTCTTCACCTGCTTTTACAGGTAACATATTTGTCATCGAGGTCTTCATCCTTGGGACCCGTAACATAGTAACTTCTTCATTGTTATACTTCTATAGTTTTCCCATTTTGTGAGCTGTGGATGTGGAAAGTGTCTCAGTGACACATCCACATGAAAACGGCGTTACCTTCGTTCATTTGCACGTCAAATGAACGAGCTGTTTGGACTTTAACGTCACAGCTGATGCTTCGATACTCGAACTCAAGAGTTCAGCTTCCACTCAGAGGTACAAGTACACACAGCAAAGATAAACGTGTACACAAGGTTGAACCCACAAGTGCACAGCTCCGACCAGAGATGGGCAGTAATCCGATTACTTTTTTCAAGAAACGAGTAAAGTGAGGGATTGCTATTGCAAAAAAGGTAATTAGATTACTGTTACTTTCCCGTAAGCACGCTGCGTTACTGCGTTACTAAAACCGCAGCTGTGTGCAGATGAACAATGGATAATCTATCGAGTGTGGAGAGAGTGTGAGCGTGCAGCGTTTAAAGCGTGGAAGCACTGACCTTACTTTGAGTTTGACTCTGTAAAAAGTGACAAAAACATTAGCATCCGCTGTTCACTGCGTGGGAAGACAACATGCTCACTCACTATGTGTTAATGGGCATGCTTATTTATAACTTTGATAAAATGTCATAAAAATAATTCCATGCCAGCTCACCATTGGTGATCAGGTAGTTTCTGTTCCAGTTCCAGTCCCATAAATCATGAAGCTTGCTGCCAGAAAAGCTTCAAATCTCCTTTGAAAGCTGTTTGTGGTCTTGATTGTGGGAGCTTCAGTTGTCTGACTCCAGCTGCCACACAGTGCTCACTGATATCATTTGCAAAAACCCCAGTGTGACAATATTTATCAGTGAAGCAGAAATCAGGAAGTGACGACTTTACTTTGAACATTTGCTGAGGCTAAGCTGTGCTTTCTACCACAGTTGGGAATTTCCTGGTTTACAACAAATTATTGTGTCAACACCGCATAAGATTTCAAACTACAGGAAAATCACTGGAGTTATAAGAGGCAGACAACGACACACACACCACATGCATGCTGTTGCTATTTATTGTGGATTAACCTGTCAAGGGCAAGAACAAAAGAATTCTGCCTCAAATACAGGAAATCATAGCTTTCCTGTATTTCCTCCATTGTTGGCATGCTGGTTAGTGCTGTTGCTCCACAGTAAGAAGGTCCTGGGCTAAATTATCCATGAATGTAAACGGCTGTGTGTTTCTATCTGATAGACTGGTGAGCTGTCCAGGGTGTACCCTGCCTGGTAACCTATCACTTCAGGGTTATTTCCCAGCCCTGCTGCAACCAGGATAGAGATAGGAGGATGGTAGTTGTTGTAGACCCATTCAATTTCAATTGAAGGATTAAAATGTTCCAGGAGCTCAACTTACTCCATCTGAACATGTTTCAATCGTGTTTTATGAACACAACATGCAGCTTTACTGAATATGAAAAGGTTGTGTTGATTTAACTCAGTTGTTTAAGTTTCTGCCAAAGCAAAACCTTTGTGTGCAACCAGTGTCCACTATTGGATCAAGTAAATCCAACATGTTTTTGTCAGTGCAAAAGGAGTTACGGTGCCTGTATTCCTGCACAATATTGTCCCGGGAGGGAGGAAAACTTTCTGGTGAAGTTTTGGTTGATTTTTGGGTTTTGCTTGACACTAGGTTGATTTTATCAGTGAGGTTTGGATTGTTTTCTTTCTCTAAGAGAGAGAAAGATGGTTTTATGCTTGGACATGTTTGCAATGGGCCCCAGTATTTGTTACTTTATTAGTATTTTATTGGTTGCGTTTGTTTGTGCTTTTGTTACAGTGCACTGAGATAAGAACATCTGAGAGGTGTGATCCACCGGTGGTGATATTTTGGTATTTTGTGAGTTCCCGATTTAACAAATCAGCTCTTTAATCCAGACCTGAGAGGTTGAACTTTAAAGCGCTATAAAATATTCTTACTGGAAACAGTGGCAAAGTGTTTTTCTCCATGATTATAATGAGCTTGGGAGAAATTCACTTATATGTGACATTGATCACATGAGAAGTCCTGAGCCTAAAAGGATTGCAGCGAGTCAATCCAGTCCAAAAACAAGGAGCTGTTTTCCTTTAAAATGATGACGTCATCTTGCTGGTGATGGAAGCTCGAATAGGCTGCGCGTGAGACTCCATTATCAGCAATATCTGGTATGAATGTGTGTGGATGTATGCATGTGACTGGACTGTGACGGACTGACGACTAAAAGTTTAACTGACTTGATACTGAGACAAAAACGGTGCCGACTTTAGGATTAGTGAATGTCCACAACAATTCACCCAGCCTGTAGAAGAAGGGTGGAGGTTTTGTCTTGCTTTGTTTGTGCAGGAGCAGAAGGATGACAGAGACTAAAGGGGGAGGCTGTAGCTTCACATGAGTGTGAGCTGCAGACTGAACCCTTTGGTTGCTAATGTTGAGTCACTGATGTTTGCATTAAGAAAATTGTGTTTTATTAGCTGTGTTTTAATTAAGGTATCACATTATATTGTTGGGAATGTTAAATGCTAAAGTGAAGAAAAGCTTTGATTTCACTCATGACTGAACATGTTATTATTAACCATAGCAGGCCACTGTAAAGAGTCAATTAACTGTTATAGAGGAAAAAAAGGCCAAAAACTCTGTTAATACCTATGAATAACAGGCAATGATAGACTTGTCACATTCAAAATAGAGATATGTAATAACAAACACGGGTCCGTGTCATTTAGGTTCTCCATTGAAATAGTCAATCATTTAGAAAAGTAGAATATATATATATATGTCTCAACGTTGTTTCTCAATAATATTAAAAACCTAAAAACTATTGTTGTGGAAGATAGAAGTCACTGTGACAGCCCTCTGACTGTGGAGGACGTTTGTAATCCTATTTCTGCACTTAAGGCCAACAAATCTCCCGGCACAGATGGTTTAACTGCAGAGTTTTATGAATCATTTTCTAATCTCCTGGCTCTGTTCTTACTGCAGCTTTTCATAGGAAGTGTAAAGAATAACATCCTCCCTCCTACTCTTACTCAGGGTCTCATAACACTTATTCCAAAGCCAAACAAAGACTTACTTCTTATTGATAATTGGAGACCCATCTGTCTGCTCAATGATGACTATGAGATTATGGCTTTAGTACTTGCTAACAGAATGAAAGAGTTCTTGGACACAATTATCGATGAGACACAATCAGGCTTTATGAGAAACAGACACCTTTCTAAGAACATGAGACTGGTTTTAGATCTACTTGATTACTCTGATTTGGTATCTGACTATAGCTTCATTCTCTTCCTGGATTTTTAAAAGGCTTTTGATACAATTGAACATCAATTTATTTTCCACTCTTTGGAAAAATTTGGCATTTTTCTGTAAAGCTATCAAAACCTTGTACACGAATGGCAATAGCTCAATTAAAATGATTAAGACTCCACCCCGAGATTTGACCTGTTATACCAGGAATCAGCACAGCTGATAAGGAGCTCATTATCAGCCAGCTAGCTGATGACACCACACTCTTCTTGAAGAATGCAAATCAAATCCGTCCAGCCCTTAGTGTTATTAGTGATTTCTCTGAGGCATCTGCTTTATGTCGAAATCTAAAAAAAATGTGAATTACTAGCAATTAAAGGCTGCACTGCAAATGCTCTCTGTAACATTTCTGTTAAACAAGAAGTCACATGCCCAGGACTGTTAATATCCAAAGACCAAAAGTCAAGATGCTCGTCAAACTTGTCAAACAGTGTTGGGGAATTCTCAATGGTGCTTGGTGCCATACCCTCAGGGACTTTAATGTTATATAAAAACACTGACAGCTCAATATCTGCCTCAGTCACTCTCCCTGATCCAGCTGAGTCAGCAGTGGGAAAAATCTGCTTTTCACAGGAACTTGGTAACAGCAATAAGAGAATACGTAGTTTATTCCAAGAAGATATCATGTCTCTCCCATATATAGAATATCTTACTGGAACCGACATGTTCCAGATATCACCTGGAAGACAGTCTGGATGATCCCATAAATATCTAATTGTGAACAAGGTGAAGGAAATCTCATATAAAATTCTTCATAAATGTTACCCAGCCAGTCACTATATGGTAACATTTAAAAGAGACATAAATACTAATTGAACTTTCTATGGGGATCATCCAGAAACTGTGGCACATCTCTTTTGGTTCCTCTACACAGAGATTCTGGAAGAATTTAGCAGTTTTGTTATTGTCCATATTTTAAGGGAGTTTTCTTTACGATGGGAAAATGTTTTATTCTTTTTCTTTAAGTTCCCCAGGAAGAATGATAAATGTTTTTTATAAAATATTTGTTAATACTTTTAGCTATTTTATATCCATAAATGTAAGTTTATTAATAAAACACCATATTTCTGCCTTTTTATAAGGATATGAATTGTACATACAATCAATTTCAGACTCAAACAACAAAAAGCCTCTCAGAACAATATTTATATGTAGATTTTTTTCGCCTCCTCATATCATAATTTTTTTACTCCTGGTTCTGTATGTTCATGTTCTGTTCTTTTGTAAACTTCATCTGTTTGTATGTTGTATACTCATTGTGTTTCAATAAAGTTCGATTTAAAAAAAGGTACGTTCTAAACGAAGCTTCAGACGTCACTGATCACGTGACTCTGGCCAAACGAATCAAGCCTCGACACGGTGCTTCTGAAGCAGCGCGTTGATCTTTCTGACACACGCACCGGAGCGTCAGCTTCAAGCGGACCATCACTACGTCTCACATCTAAAGGTGTCAAGGTAACTTTGAACTGAGTTCAGTCAATCTGGAGTTTTTCCAAGTTTTCTGTTGCTCTCTGTGAGAGAAGAGCGTTAAAGGCGGGGCTCTCCAGAGTCCAGCAAAACAGGAAACCACAGCTGGGTGTGTGTAAGTGTGCAAACCAATAGAATGCATCGTGGTGGGGGGGGCATCACGGGCAAGAAAAAAATAAAATAATCGGTCGTACCCATGCTTCCCCGACGTCATGCCAGCGCATATTGGGAAATTCGTAGGCACCGATCGGTTTTCTATCAGCCATTTGCTGGGAGTAAGGGCGCCCTCCGTTTGCGAGGTGCGCCTGCTGCTGGCGGCACAGGGAGGAGAGGGCGGTGTGGCGGGGAGTCTCTGGCTGGCTGGAGCGGCATCTAATAACCAACTCGCAAAACAAAATAAAAACAACAAACAGATATTATGATACAGACTTATAATCTGCACCGATGTTTTTTCTAAATTCTATAAAGTGAGCGCGAGAGCCCTCGGTGCGCCTGCGCGCTGCTGAAGTCAAAGTAAACTTTATTGTCATCTCCGCTACAGACAGTCCAGCATATAGAGAGACGAGACGACGAGGCTGCAGTTACAGCGGTGCAAGTAAACAAACAATAAATATAAGAAGAGTAAGAAAATAAATCTACACTTTAGGACTCGGGGTAAAGGATCAATAACAATTTAAATTTATAATTTACAGTTTGATGATTTAAAGTCTCACACAAGCCGTCAAAAGGGGCGGGGCCGGCTGCTTCCAAGTAGAGCACATTTCATTTATAATGATGTAAATCCAAGCCCATCATGGATTCACGATCTGAATCCTGGGTTGTGTGAAATCCCAGAAATCAACCTTAGACAAAGTGAATCTGTGAACTAAGGTGTAGGTCTGTTAGGTTAATTGTGCTGATCCTCGGGTTGGGGGATTTGTGTTTGTACTGGAGCGCAAAATTCAAACCAATGGAAGATGGACAACAAAAGTTCAAAGCCATCAGGTGCTCAGGTTAGAAAAAAGAGAAAAGATGCAGGTAAGCAGACGTGTGATTGGATAATGGCAGGTCATCCTGAACCAATCAGACTAAACTCCAAACAATACATTATGTTACAGATTTTAATATTAATTAGTCATTGTTACTTGTTGATTTGTCCTTTTCTCATTGTGTGAGGAATTATGACGACTGTTTGGTAGCTGTTATTGTTTCTCTCTCTCTCTTTATGTGTGTTTCTCTGGTGAAACAATAGTTTTGTGTTAATGTTAGGGCTGCACGATTTTGCATAAAATGAGAATCACGATTTTTTGGCTTAGAATTGAGATCATGATTCTCTCATAACAATAAATAAACATAAAACAACAAATGTCTCACGTTTTGTTGTTGCAGCAAAATGTTGTCCTGCTTGAAATTCCGTCTCCACCGTTGCTCGACGCTGCGTGTACAGAGCAGGTAGAGCTGGGCGATAGAACGATAACGATATGTATCGCGATATAACTTTTACTCGATAGAGAAATTAAGCTATCGCGATAGACCTCGCCGCTCTTGTCCTCTTAGAAAAAAAAAAAAAAAAAAAAGGTCAGCCAATCCAAATTAAGTAGCGCAGAGCCGAACCAATCACAGCCGCAGCGTCACGTCGCGTGACTTGTTACGTACAGCACAAGTGCCAAGCCGCACGTGTGTTTGTTTGGGAAGCAGCCAGCGGGTAATGGAGCCAGCGCGTAATGGAGGAAATGAGTGTGCCGACTAGAAAAATCAACCGAGCGTGACCGAAGAGAAAACAGATGATGGTTCCAATGCCGGAGAAATTGTCGAACAGAAGAGCCAAAGAAGTTCCGTAGTGTGAAGGTATTTCGGCTATTTCAAGTCTGACAAAAAACAGAGTAGCCTGCACTGTAAATTGTGCCGAAAGCAAGTCTGGAAATACAATAAACTGGTGCATGCGTCACACTGTGCGCCACGTTATTGTTTCGGTGAAATGAATTTCTACAATACTGTTACTGTTAATTCTACTCTCTGCAGTGTTTAAATGCTTACATATACACACAGTTACTGTCCCTCCACACATACGACTCGGTTCTGCTTCTATGCCCCAGCTTTGTTTACTTTTTCCCACCGAGGCTTCTAGACTTCTGATTGGCCAACATTTCTGCACGGTTAGGAATCTAGCGCCACCTGCTGCTTTGGCATGTTCATAGCAGCGTTTTCCTTCATTTCTGCCTTTACGTGTGGACGGGATTATTTTTTAAAACGAAAACGGAAAATCTCCGTTTTCAAAAATACCCGTGTACGTGTGGACGTAGCCTCAGTCTCTGACTGGAAGCGCTAATTCGTCATTCGGCTTTTGTCAGACTAAAGTAACTGTTAAAACTGTTTGAAAAGCTAAGCTATACAACAAGGAGAGATTGAGAATTTCCTTTTAGTTCTCAGTTTATTTGATATTGACAAAAGTTAGTCAGTTTTGTCTGTTCTTCTGTAAAACAAACTAAGATTTATTTTTAGAATTAATATTTTGTTTCTAAGTGGAATTGACAATTTAGTTTGTTCCGTTTGTTCTATTTTGAAACTTAAACGCTTTAGCGGCTGCCTTTTGTGTAGTTTGCAATATTTGCCTTTTATTTATCTGAAAAAGTCTCATGTTCCTTAAGTACATCTACCCTGTTGAACTTATTATGGGAAATAAATATTTAAATAAAAACAAGCTGCTGATTATTTCACATTTTACTTGTGAGCAACGGCACATTTAAATCTTACAAATATAGTTATTTGGCTTATATCGTGATAGATATCGTTATCGCCTGAAATGAAAAAAACATATCGTGATATGAAAAAATCTCATATCGCCCAGCTCTAAGAGCAGGTAGTGCAACAATAGAAAAATAGTTGCGGGACGGCACTGTGTAGCGTTTGTCTAGGGTGTTGATCGTTTTCCTAAATCCCTCGTTTTGCACAGTGTTGATGGAGCCATATCTTTGGTCAGGTGATAAGTGATAGCCTCCGTAATGTCTTTGTGCCTGCGGGAGTTCGACGTGTATAGGGAAGCGCTGTATAAGGTTCCCGTTATTGATGTTTGGGTGGTTGACCGGGACGGATTTTCTCCTGTCACTTTCTCGTCATCCCTGACGTGCTCTCCGTTGTTGTTTCCCTGCTAATTTTAGCATCACACGGCACAGCTTCTGTATCACGTGGTATAAGGCTCCGCCCTTGTCATTTGTTGAGCAGGAAGAGTGAGCGCTTGTTTTCATGCAGAGTACGTCCTGGAACAAAATGTGAAGTTTTACAAATCACCACTTCTTTAGTCAATATCATTTCAGTCTCAGACAATCTCGTTTCTCTTACAGAGGTTGAATGCACCTTCTGCGGATGGTGGTACCACACAGTGTGCGTGGACTTCCCCTGCACAGAAGGCAACTACAAATGCTGTGAATGCTAAATAAACAGAAACAAATGATCCCTGTTGTCTTTGCTTGATGATTGGTTTGAGTCTTGACAATCCACATTGCTGGCGTTGCATCTTTCAATGCCAGCAATGGCAGGTATCAGTGCTCAAACCTTTTGTGTTGTTTCCAACAAGTTGCCCACCTCGGGAAACAAAAATGTGTTCTTTTACTTGTCAGATGAACATATGAGACACTTTGACTCTTCAGTGCAGTGTGGAGCCTAACAAAGATCTGTTTTGTGTCCCAGCTGATCAGCAGGAGGAGGAGAGTCTGACGGAGCAGCAGAGGAACATTTTCAGCTACTTGGACTCAGCTCAGCCACTACAGAGGAAACAATGAGCTCAACACAGAAGGTGACAGACAGAGCAGGACCATATGACCAAAGATATTTATCACCATATACATTTGAACATTTGCCATAACGATGTAGCTGACGATAGAATTGACACCAGACAAAATACTTTACAGCTCCACAATGTCATGATTCGAGTTTTGAGGAGAAGACAAACGACTGCATGGTCTCAGTAGATGCCAGAATAGTGATCTTTATTACACACTTCTAAGACAGAAGCATGGGAAGACAAGCGTACAGCCACAGATCTCCGCCGGGCGGCGGCTCTCCATATCTTTTATATTATTCATGATGACGTCACACAGACCTTACTGGAAATGATATCAAGTCCCCACAAACCCAAAAGTCTTCCTTATATAGACATCAGATGGTACTTTTAGAGAAAAACAAGTGTGTGATCTGTTGTGCATTTTGTGAAACTGTGAGTCCACTAGAGAGGATGTCCTGAGACGACCTCCCTTTGTTAATAAGTGTGTATGTGAGGGAACGTGCGTGTCTTTCATAAGTCTGTATATATGTGCACGTTAGTGAGGCCTGACTACGTGCATAACTGAATGTAACAGTCCAGCTCGAGTGGAGTGGTGATGTTGCAACAGTTTAAGCAGAGAGAAAGTAAGCTGGTGGAGAATTACCTTGTAGCCGATTTACTAAGAATGATATGATGAATGATACAATGATATATTGCTGATAAACTGATGCAGACTAATGAAATAATAATGAACTAATAACAGTGCATGTAAATGATATCAGTGAGATTAAAATAACATCCATTATCCTAACAACTCCTTTGAAACAATGTAAGACATTCAACATAATACAGGTCAATCCAACAGATCTAATGATTTTCACACTCTTCTAAGTCAGAGGTCTAATGCAAACTAAAACTACATACCATATTATAATGCAACTACTTTGATCTCATATATAAGGTAACATATGATAACAAATTAATCTCCACATTTCCCCCTTTAATCTCTTATCTCAAAGAGATTCCTTACATCATACACTCTAATGTTGCAACGTCCACATCTCCTTGGTCCCGAGACCCTCTGTCCCCCTTTAACGGGTGGACCGTATGGGGGATGACCTCTGCGTTTACGCAGTTCAGATGCAAACAAAATTAGATTTACACCCATGACAGCAGTTACAGATGACACTCCCATCAGTCCCCAATTCTCCCACAGCTTTATTTTGGTGCTCCGGTTTTCCACCCCCTTTTTACCACTTATACCCTTCAAATGTACTTAGAATAGCCCCTCTGTCTAACGGGCTTTTAACCTTTATTTTATTGGTGCAGCTACCAGTATCTTCCAGTCGGGTGATTCTCAGCTTCTTTCTTCGACTCCCGGGGTTAGACCACCCTTTAGTCGTTACACAGATCTGGGGATTATTCTGCCCCACTTTCAAACAAAGATCTGTGTGTTTGTTGTCCGTTATCACCGCCGTGTCCCCCTTTTTGCCAAGAGCCTCTCGAACCTCGTCGGTCTCTTGTGTTCCTAGTTTTCGCCAACCCCTTCCTGGTTATTGCTGTGGTTATGGGATCCATCCTCTCAAGGAGCCCCAAGGCCATGACACTTGACCCCAGTTGCTATCTCGGCAGTTCCTACATCTGTCTCTGCTGTTAGGGGTCCTCCTAACTCCGTGTCCCCGTCTGGTGTCTGTTCCTTTCTCTGCAAGAGACAGAAACCCAACACCTCTCCCTCGCTGGCTCTCCTAACCTAATGTTGTTGACTTTGTTTATTCCAATCCTATGCCATGCTTATGTGTGTAAGCGTGCATGCATTTAACCCTCTGCACGTGAAGTCAATAGCTCCAATATATCAATCCGATCCGTTGTCGGATGAAGCTTTTGACCTTCACAGACTAAGTGCCAGCTCCTTATAAGCACATTTGCAATGTGTGTACAAGTGAACAACAAACCTCAAACAAATTGGGCATTCTTAATTCCAACTTAAGTGTAGTACTCAGTTTCTGATCATCTAATTATGCTTCTCACTGGTCCCGTAAATTGTCTAAAAACCTTTAATTTTGCCATACCTAAATTATTAAAACACAAACCAAATCATAGACCCCCTATATAGCTTTTGCCTTTATGAACCTGAGCACAATTCTATAATGAGCAACAACCTGCAATACGTACCAAAAATCTTCATGGTCACACCTGCAATTAAAGATCAAATGCACTTTATACCTGTTTTAATTCTTCCTTATATAGAACCTCCTCAGTGTCAGGTTAGTTTTAATTAGTCTCAATTAATTGTTCTAGTTGTATTTTGCAATCTCCCCACTGCAAACTGCACAAGAACACTACACATCCTCTCTAAAACACTCTCCCGCCAACCTGTAACCCTGTGTAAAACATTAGTCAGCAGTTACCTGTTAAGCTCCTTTAACTCCCAATTCAGCTAAAAAGCAAACCTGTTAAATCAAACAGCTTATTTACAACCACCTGCAAATCATAAGAGTAATAAGAGATTCAGCACAACAGACAAGTATCATGTTCCGGTTTTCTCCAATCATTAAATCACTATTATTGCCGCAATTTGTTTTATTCACCCTTTGGGCAATGTTACTCCAAGAGCCCCCTAATTGGCCAGTTAGTGAGCTCTATGTCAAACTGTCCCCAAATTTGTTATTTGTTTTATTATTATTCTTTGTTTTCATGTCACTTGTCTGTTTTCTCCTCACGCATTCTTAACAAAGCAAAGCAAACATTAGCAGCACATTGACCGCGGTCAGCCATCTACCTCCCAGAGATGCTATAAAAGATTTCCTGTAAAAAACATCACAGTTTTCAAGACAGGATGTGTCTTATCCAACACCCTCCCAAGAATACAGTGTAATGGCATCACCAACTCCTAACCTAAAACACCGTTTCTTCACACATCAGCCCAGAAATCCTGTAATAAAAAACTTATTGGCAAGCATCAACCACTTGTCAACTTAAAAAGAGAGTGTTAACGCTGCGCAAGTGTGTACACACAATTTCACATACACAGAAAGTTAAAGTTAAATTGTCATGCAACCTCAGATGTCGCTGTCCTCCTTCTGCTCCTGTAGAAAGAAACACATAAATTCATCCACCCTTTTATCCTATCTAGGTGGAGGTTAACCTTGAGTCATGGTCAAGTCTTGTCATCTTTTACCAGTCAGTCCGTTTGTTTTTATTTCCATCCATTCTTTCTTTCTTTGCTGATAGTGGAAACCATCGCCGCATTTAGATTTCCGCCCTCAGCAAAATGAGCTCATTTCAAAAAGAAAAACAAGAACTTGAGATCGGATTACCTCGCTGAATCCTTTTTTAGACAGGGACTCTCGTTTCTAATTGTCCCCATAAGTGTTTCCTCCAGAACCCATTTCAATGCGGAGAAACTCACAACAATTTTCTTGCCGACGTGTAATGCTTGTAATTTCCGATGTGCAGATCTGCTTAAAGAAAAGATTCACAAACCAAAATCAGTGCACTGTTCAAAATATAGAACAAAATAAAATGAAAGATAACAAAAACAAAAATGCAGACGCCCGGGTCTTAGGACTTGTCACTGAATATTCCTCCTATCAGTAAAAATACCAACCTAAACCTACACAGAGTCAAATCAACACCACCTCAACCTTTTCATATTCATAAACCTATATATTTTGCGTTCGTGCAACAAAATAGAACCATTTCCATATTATGTAATTTGAGCTCTTGAAATGTTTTAGTGCTCTTAACTCTGGCAGTTTACCCCAACACTCATTCAATAACTTTCATTCAACTGCTACTTGGTCACTCAGATTTTACCTGTTCAAATTGCCTAGGGTTCAACAAAGTCTAGATCCTAGTTATCATGAAACTTGAACGGGTCTACAATGATTTACTTACACTAATTTAGAATCATCACTCAACCTAGCTCTAAGACTGGCACTGCGTGACTTTTCTCACACTGGAAACCAGAATTTAGTACAGATCTTTAATACCTCAGGCAATCGTGTTCAACAACAGAGCTTTCTCTTCTTCTCTTTTTTTAGTGTACAGTAAACAATTGAGTCGTGGCCTTAAGCCCCAGATATCTCGCACGGGCATCGTTTTCATAACCAAACTGCTCTGGACTCTGCTCCCCAAACCACACAAATGCCCTCTGGGCTTATTATTGTAACAGATTCTGTATTTGGATTTGTTGTGTGCAGCATTGAGCCTTTGTCAATAAAGCATTCTTCATTGCAGCAGCTGGAGCATTGTGTGTCACTTCTTAGTGAATTGAATCAACATTTTGATTTTGGTGCATGGGTGTGTATCAATTTTCACTCACTCAACGAGTGTGTTACGACCCGGCTCAAAAGCCGCAACATAAAAAAAAGGAGATGAATAACAGAGTGTGGGTGAGAAGAGGTTTCATCCTAAAATGGAAAACCAGGTTGGCTAAAATGGCTGGTGCCACCAAGGCAAAGACTAGTGCACTCCCGGAAAGCTTGCCTCAGGTATGCTTTTATCCACACCTGACTAGGTGTGGCCAATTAGCACCAGCTGAAAACACTGAGACGATTAAAAGCTGCAGAGGGACGTAACACCTCCTCCCTTAAAAGGGTTCCTCTAGGACCCTTAAATTTATTAAAAGCCCCTCTGAAGCCTTCAGTTCCTTGACCCACAAACCTGGAATAAAAGTTAAAGCTAACAGAAGCACAGTGTTCACGTTATAGTTGGCATCTCTAAGCATGGATGGGCATGAGGATTTGAAGTTGCCACACTGAACAGACAAAAAGTAACATGTGACCAACACAAAGGAGCACAACAGTCACAAACCCAAAATGATTACCTGATCTGCTACAACACAAAACCAAAAGTAGCAACAAATAATCACAACTAAGTGATCTGTTGTCTCCACCACACAAACAGTCACATACAAGTGGCCCTATACCACAACAAGTTACTTTAATCCAAAAAGTTCAGTAAATCAAGCGTACTAGTGACCAACCACAAAATGGAGAGCTATGGCCACACAATGATCACATCAAGGGTGGCTCAGCACCCCACAGTGTTATTGCCATCACCTGGCCAACAACACTCACAAGTGATCCAACAAAATAGCCATATTCCCCACAACACTAAAGGTCACAGCACAAAACACTCACCTCACAAGGATCTCATTAGCATCCATCCACACTGACATATGCACACACAGGGTGTGCACACAATGCCAACTTAAAAACAGCCTACCTGCCTCAGCTACAGACCATAATCAAGAATGGTCTCAAACCTCCTACCAAGTTTGGTGCCACTGATTTTCTATGTGCAACTCCCAGCCTAAAACACTAAAAACAACAAAACCCTTACTTTTCCTACCCTAGTCTTCAGTGGTGTACCAGGCTCGAGGCAACTTTAAACGCGAACTCGAGAGCAGGCAGCAGACCAGAGATATAGTCTCCTACCAAACTCTGAAGCGTACCCCCACCCAGGATAGCCACCAAACACAATAAACTAAAACAATAAAGCAAAACAACAAACAAGTGCTTCGATGGAAGGGCAGCACAGCCACCCAGCTGAAACACACTAACTAAAGGGAGTTTGCACAATTACAGTGACCACCATCACTCACCCACTTAAAAGCAAAACAAACTGACATTCAGTCTCCACTAAAATGTCCAAATATCCCGGACGAGCCACCACTTATGTTACGACCCGGCTCAAAAGCCGCAACATAAAAAAAAGGAGATGAATAACAGAGTGTGGGTGAGAAGAGGTTTCATCCTAAAATGGAAAACCAGGTTGGCTAAAATGGCTGGTGCCACCAAGGCAAAGACTAGTGCACTCCCGGAAAGCTTGCCTCAGGTATGCTTTTATCCACACCTGACTAGGTGTGGCCAATTAGCACCAGCTGAAAACACTGAGACGATTAAAAGCTGCAGAGGGACGTAACAGAGTGCATAAGTGTTCATGTGTGTGTTTCTCTTTTTCCAAGTCGGCGCATGCAGAAGTGTGTGTTTTGTTCATCACCTTCCTGTTCTGTTGTTTGGGTAAACCAGCGGCCTGAAGCATGCCCTGGGGTCCTGCCCTCCTCTTTGGGTCTGTTTGCATCCGTTGTTGCAGCTGCCTGCATCTTCTCCTTGTAACTTGACCCTTTTGCTTCTGTAGCTGCCGCCTGATTTCAAGTCCTGTATGTGGGACTCCAAGTCTGACTGATGGGTTCAATTAGCAGCCAGCTCCTCTGGAGCCATGCTCAGTTTCTGCTTCTGATACCTTAAGCTCTTACTGAGGGCAAAAACCTCAGTCTTTTCCTTCCACGTCAGATCAGAGTCTATTTATGTTGTCCTTACTTTGCACCACGGCCTTCTGCAGCTCTGCTGTTCGGTTCTTCTCAGAGGTCAGCATTCTTTTGCTCACCCTCCCTTTTCCTCCTAGCTCCATGTGCGTCTCGTCACAGCTCTGTCAGCTGACGCAGTCTGGGAATTTCCCCCGTGTAGTGAAACGGGCTTTAGGTTTAGTGCTCTCCGTCTCTGCTGCATGAGATCGCATTCCTGCAGCACTGTTGACATTTTCCGGTCGTTGTTGTGGGTCAAAGATGGTAGCGGAAAGGGCAACGATGGTAGAGGGGAGGGTAGGAGTCCAGGTCAGCCTCGGCTTTTCATAAAGAAAAAACAAAAACAGGCGAACAGGAAAATGATGTTGTGTTGGCTGTGTTATTCGGAGAGGGGAGAAACAACGGGGCCTCCTCTCCCCCCTTTTTGTTTTTTCTCACCCTATAATCAACTCATAACCCCCCAAGTTGGCAGGACAACACAGGTACGTGTTAAAATTCTTAAGATCCTGTTTAGAAACCTAAAAAGGAATTTTCTATCATTCAGTAGTCATTTGTCTTAAACAATCAACAAAAACATGTCCCAATTCGACCCTTTTAACCACTAAATTTGTCGTGTCCTCACTTAATCATCAGACCAATGTCTTTTTCTTTCCAAATTAAGTTGTTGTTCTGCACCCCAGAGAGTTTATTTGTCAGTAGTGGATAAACAATATCCTTTTAAAAACAGGTGTATGTTAAGTGTCGCTGCTTTAACCCTGCTTGTACGTGCACACGTATGTAAGCTGTTTCTTCCTTGCGTATGTTTGTGTTCTTAGCCAGGTTTAATTAATGTTTATGCATTAATCGTTATGCTTGTCCTTATGAGGTTAATGCATTTTCTGCTTATATATGTGAATTTGCATGTGTTGCTCTTGCAGTCTGTCAGACTCCTACACATTTCTCCACTTGAGCCGTCAGTTTTCTTCCCCCAATTTGCTAACCCAAATTTTAAGTTCCCACCTTATTAACAGCATTCCTGGTCCTCAGCCAGAAGTTAGGGCCCACTTGTCAGGTTTCATCGAGACATGGCGCTGTGAACAATTCAACCAGAAACTTGCCTTAACATATCCAGTCAAGTTAACCTATAGGTTTTTCCTCCCGACCGCTGCACGTGGAGAATTGATCCAGGTCTGTTTATTTTCCACCTGAAAAAACATAACTGAGACATTTTATTATCATCATGAGTACTTAAGCTACCCGTTTCCCCCTCTGGCCAGAAATACCAGCTTATGTCAAGTTCATAAGTGTAAGCAGGTCTTCGTTGCTTCTCCTATATGTTTTTGTTAATGTTCAGTGAGTGTAAGCTGCTTTCTTCATTGCCTCTATATGTTATATTCAGAGTGAATTCATGCATCGTTTCACTGATTTCTTCATTCAAAACTATCTCACTTCTGATTCTTTATAAGAGTATAATTTCACATGTAACACTTTGTGTATGTGTGTTTTCCATTCACTCATTTAATTGTCAGTTATTTTCTTTCTTTATTTTATCTTCTTCAGTTTACCTCTTTTAGTTTTCTAGTGGACATCTCTAAACACCATCATGAGTTCAGGCTTTCATTTCAATCTAATTATACCCTGTATTTTCGCAGTCAAGCTTCACCTCTCCACTGGTTCCCGTCCTCTTCTCTCAGTGTCCTTTTGTGGTCCAGAATTCTCCAGCACAGTCCGTGACCTCTCCGTTTCTCTTCAGTATTTCCTTCTGGATTAAATCCCAGCCAGCCTACAGTCCACCGTGCATTTCCATCACGTGGTTTCTTCTTCTCTGTTGATGCTTTCAATCGTCTCTTTCACGATTACTCCAAGCATGGCAAATCTGACAATCAGTGTCCAGTGCTTTCCCACCGTTCAACTGTCCAGCCTGTAACTCAGAGTGCATGTCAGTTTGGTTAACAGTTCAGTTGCACTATTTTCGGCTGCTTGTAAATTCTTCTCAAGTTCACGATGTTCTATTGGTCTTCATCAGGAGATTAATTGTCCTTTTGTACTTCTTCTCAGGATAGGGACAAGTGCCAGGTCAAGCTGTAAAATTTTAAGCCAAAATCTGGCCTGTTTTCTCCCAATTATACTACTCTACTGGTTTTGGCGCCGTACTCAAAATTCCAGGTTGAGAGAAGTCCACCTTTATTTATCTGTAACCTGTATTAACACACTAAAACATACAATTAATATCATTTCATTTCTTTCCTTAAAGTCTCCATGGCCTCAAGCCCATTCAACCCCCAAAGAAACAGAGAAAAAACAGTTTTGCACTTTTTCCTTTAATATTAAATGGACGCACGCTGGCCCCCCTTTCTCTCCTTCTCTCTCTGTGCACATACACACACTCAATGCGGGGTTACAGGCCCCCCTTCTTGCAGCTGCTTGAGACAGAGAGAGAGAGAGAGAGAGAGAGAGACACTTTTCCTTTTTTCCTATCTGCCTAGAGCTTAACTCTTATATGGGCATGCACACTTCCTGTCACACACACACAGCCCCAACCTTTTTTCCTCCAACACAGAGAGTTTCTCTACTCTTCTCTTTTTTTTTTTTTTTTTTTTTATCCCTCCAGCACACATACACACACAAAATCCCTTCTCAGAGGGAGAACAGAAAAGAGAAAAGAGTTTTCCTTTTTTCAACAGGCAGTTTCAGATTTAACAAGATGACAGTTTATACACTAATTTACACTTTATTCACACACACGCACACAAGTAATTTACATTCTATTTACATACGGGCCCGTATAGACATAAACACACCGCATGCCAGAACCACTTATCTCGTTTATGTCTCTAGCGGTGTTCCTAAACTTTTGAGTAATTTAAAAAGCCTCTAAGCCCAGGGCCGCGCCCTTACTGATCAATTACACGTTTCAAGTACGCCGCCTTGAAAACGGTCAGATTCCTAAGTCCTAGTAATTTATAACTGCTTCCCCACCAGGAAAAACCGGGACCTCCACCAGCCGCGTGAACTATCCCAGATCACGCTTTTGGCTTTACTTAAAGTTCCCAAGCCCCAATGTTAACAGGATACAGCCGAGTCCGACTCTGTCAATCAGTGCAGTAGAAGGCAATCACTCGTAGATTACCTGACCTGTTAACGGGCGTCCGAATCTCCGTGGAAGGTCACTCCAGGCTAGAACCTAACCACGCGTCCGCGATCAGGGGTCAGCGCCACCTGCTGGACAACTGCATTCTTAGAGAGCCGCGCTCTCAGTCCTAAACGAATTTACTTGTTTTAAAAGCCTCACTGTTGGACCCCTGCCATCCAGTTTCATTTATCTGAAGCCCAAGACCGCGTCTCTGCTAATCGATTGGATCAAATCCCCTACACTACCGATTGACTGGCTGGCATTCCCAGTCAACCCACATTTAAACCTTTTAAACCGTATAGACTTAAACACATAACCTCTTAACTCAACAGTTCACTCTCAAAATAAACAGCAATACATTTACTCAGTTCACTATTCCCTGCCTTTAACACTAATTACCCCAAAATCACCCCGGACAGACCAGAAGCCCCACTGAGTGAACATTTAATTTAACTCAATTTCCAATTCAGCACCTTTGGACATCACTCAACAGGCGGTGCTTACCTCTCCTATTTCGGGGCCCATCACTCAGTCGAGCTCCTGGCCGTCCGTCTGACACCACTAGACCGTCAGCCAAGGTCCATTATTAGTCTCCCCCTCAAACCGGTGTTTCGGCACCAAGAATGTCATGATTCGAGTTTTGAGGAGAAGACAAACGACTGCATGGTCTCAGTAGATGCCAGAATAGTGATCTTTATTGCACACTTCTAAGACAGAAGCATGGGAAGACAAGCGTACAGCCACAGATCTCCGCCGGGCGGTGGCTCTCCATATCTTTTATATTATTCATGATGACGTCACACAGACCTTACTGGAAATGATATCAAGTCCCCACAATCCCAAAAGTCTTCCTTATATAGACATCAGATGGTACTTTTAGAGAAAAACAAGTGTGTGATCTGTTGTGCATTTTGTGAAACTGTGAGTCCACTAGAGAGGATGTCCTGAGACGACCTCCCTTTGTTAATAAGTGTGTATGTGAGGGAACGTGCGTGTCTTTCATAAGTCTGTATATATGTGCACGTTAGTGAGGCCTGACTACGTGCATAACTGAATGTAACAGTCCAGCTCGAGTGGAGTGGTGATGTTGCAACAGTTTAAGCAGAGAGAAAGTAAGCGGGTGGAGAATTACCTTGTAGCCGATTTACTAAGAATGATATGATGAATGATACAATGATATATTGCTGATAAACTGATGCAGACTAATGAAGTAATAATGAACTAATAACAGTGCATGTAAATGATATCAGTGAGATTAAAATAACATCCATTATCCTAACAACTCCTTTGAAACAATGTAAGACATTCAACATAATACAGGTCAATCCAACAGATCTAATGATTTTCACACTCTTCTAAGTCAGAGGTCTAATGCAAACTAAAACTACATACCATATTATAATGCAACTACTTTGATCTCATATATAAGGTAACATATGATAACAAATTAATCTCCACAACAACTTTATTAAAAACCCATCAATGTATTTTCACTGAAACAAGCAGCTGTTGTTTATGTGCATTAAAGTTATATAAAAATGTAACAGTGCAAATGCAAATTCCTCGCTGACAGTTTAACCAAAAGGCGTTTCCAGTGGAAACTGGCTGACACATCCTGAGCATAACCATGTATAATATCCACTAAACTTCAGAAGAGGTTATACAGTCGTGGCCAAAAGGTTTGAGAATTGCATAAATATTGGAACCTGGAGAAGTTGCTGCTTAAGTTTTTATAATAGCATTTTGCCTGCACTCCAGAATGTTATGAGGAGTGATCAGATGAACTGCATCGTCCTTCTTTGCCATGAAAATGAACTTAATCCCCAAAAAGCCTTACCACTGCATTACATTGCTGTCATCAAAGGACCTGCTGAGACCATTTCAGTGATCGTCTTCTTAACTCAGGTGAGAATGTTGGCGAGCACGAGGCTGGAGATCATCATGGCTGTATCCCGATTCAGGTTCAGCAGCTTTAAAGTCCTCAAGGGCCGCGTACTCAAAGACCGCTAAGGCCGAAGTGCGAGGCTTGTAGGCTCGTGAAATGGGACGTCTAGCCTCCGTCGTGCTGCCCAGGTTGCCTAGCAACCATGATACTAACAGCTGGAAACGTTTCATACAGCTTTGTTTGACAGAAATGAAGGAGAACATATTTAGTTCATTTGTTTCTACATGAGCTCTGTGTGATTTGATGAGTATCTGAGGCTGAGACCACAGGACTGTGAAACATGATTGTTGGGCTTCATTTCTGTGCTGAACAGTCGTTTAAGATTAGCTGTAAATAACAATTAGCTGATGTTGTTCATGAGACTAAAGTAAGTGTAAATATAATATGGCCAATATTATAGTTATCATATTAATCACTTCACTCACAGACAAGTATCTGTGACAGTGTGTATACAGATGTATCATATATAAGAGACAAATATTGTTCTTGTAATATGTTGGTACTAAATGTGGCTCAATGCTTACATATATGTGTAAAAAGCAAATGTAGGAGCTGTGATAACTGTGTCTGATAGAATGAAGAGTAGACTGATATATGAAATATTCCTTTATTGGGTGAGAAAATCAGACCATGTCATAACTGCTGTAAGTCACACAGAATAGATATCAGAGCCTTAAACAGGCTGACTTCTGCTAAATGGGTCAAACTGGGCAGAAAGTCTACAAACACATAACATCCTTATAGAATATGATGTAACACTATAGATCAACTTAGCTCAGAATATATAAAGCATATAAACAGTTACAGCAATATGATGCAACAAACACAGCAGCTACTGATCCAAAATACTCAAAGCTTCAAAGAACTGAAACCAACATTTATTTTTAGCTCCATCCTGCTGCTGATACAGACTTTAGGTTTCTGAACATTAAACTTGTTGCTGCCTTTCATAGTGTGTAACTTGAAGGCCCTGAGTACTTTCTCCCACACTGAAAACACTGGGATGATCACATTATTTGAACATTACCTAATAAGACTGATTCAGCACAGACAGTTATGTTAAAATTTCCTAGCAGTCCTTCACAAACAGGGAACAGTCTGTCTATTCTCTCCATCTGTCAGCAGCTGCTGGCTCTTCCTCCTCCTCTTCCTCACACACTGCTGAGTTTGTCCTGGTGGATCATCAGGGCTGCAAAGCCTCACAGATGATGTGCAGCAGTGGGTCCCTCAGTCTGTCCTCACTCTGGACACTTGCAGTCGTCACACATGGAAATCAAATGTGTGATAAGCTGCAGGATTCAAACACAAGTGTAACTTATAAACACATGTTCATACTTTTATTCCACAATCAGAGAGAAAGAAACAGAGAGAGAGTGCAGGACAGACAGACGGGTGGCAGTCTCAGGTGTACACACTGCTACACAACAGCACCAGAGAAGCAGGATTTAGTGTTTGTGTTATTACGAGTGTAAACAAGAAGAGTTCCAGATGGTGCAGTGGACACATGTGTGACTGCTGTGATTAAAGCATCTTTCTTTCAGCTTAACGAGTGAACCGTCAGCTCGTTCAAACACACGTTAAAGTACGTTTGGCTCGACACCACCGAACAGAGGCAGCAATATAACACAGCTAACATTAACAGTGCAGTGAATCCTGCTTGTGCCGTGATGTTCAGGACTGCAAACCGAGCAGCATCACTGACTTTCAGCTTGTTGTGTTTGTGGATATATGACTGACTTTAATTATCCACAAAATCATCACATTCTCTGTCAGATTAAGGTCGACTATTGAACGGCGTATATTTTAAAGGCTTTAAAACCAAGTTAACGCTGAAAGTACAAACATCACTAATGTCACATAACTCTGCCGACAAGGCATAGCTATGGCTATGAAATGCTCTTTGTGTATCACTTCTTCATTATGAAAGATGTCATTAATGCACTAGTAATGTCTCATCTGGAGTACTGTTCAATCATTTGGTCAGCAGCTAATAAGACAGATCTTAACAGACTTCAGTTAGTCCAGAATAAGGCGTCCAGATTAGTGTGAAGATGTTCATACTATACTAATATTGATAAAATGCATAATAACCTTTCTTGGCTTCCTGTACAGGCTAAAATATTCTATGGCTTACTTGTAGTTCTAAAGAAAGCAATTCTGTTAAACACACCACATTTATTCTGCTCAGCTGCAGTATCCAGATGAAATACATCATCATATTACACAGTTTTCAACAAGCTGCAATTTAGTAAATGCTCGAGTTAAAAGTAACGTTTTGTAAAACTGTTACATTTAGAGCAACTTTTAAGTGGAATAAGTTGCCTTAAAAAATTAGAGAATTATTCAAAACTTCAATGAACACTTAAAAGCCGATTTACAGAGCTTTTAGTTGTTGTAAATATTGTAAGACATGATTTGTTTTTGAAATTTGTGTAATGTGCCTCAATGTTATTGATATTATTATTATTATTATTATTGATTGCTTATATTTGAACAATTGTGAAACCTCACTGTGGATGTAAGAGTGAAATTATGTGGATATCTTGAATCCACTTTATTGTGTAATATTTTATGTGAGTATTTGACGGAAGACGAGCAACATCTGTTGTGGAAGCTAACGGGGTTCCTTTAGAATAAACAAACATAGGATTTATTATCACTGAATAATTCTGTATAAATCTATACAAATTATAGAAATATGTAATAGGAAACAACAAAATAATCTAAATTATAAAATTGTGTGTGTGTGTGTGTGTGTGTGTGTGTGTGTGTGTGTGTGTGTGTGTGCATGATTTTAGTGTTTGAACAGTCATGAATTATCTTTAACAGCAGGTTGGATGTAATGTGTTAGAACTACCAGCAGGTGGGGATAAGAGACCTTTAAGGTGTTTGGTGCCACGCTCCACCTTCAGGTTTAAAACTAGTGTTAATGGAGTTTGAAGGTTGAGTTTGTTCCACGACTGCATTTCACTCACTGCCTCTGTTTGTATCTGTCACTGCAGGACCAACATGGAGCCAGAAGTCAGCGCTCTCAGGAGGCCGACAAACCTCACAGAAGAAAGGGAGAGAAAAAACACACCTGTGACGAGTGTGGGAAGGGTTTTACTGTGAGGGCTTCACTAAAACAGCATCAGGTCATCCACACTGGAGAGAGACCGTTCAGCTGTGACATGTGTGGAAATTCTTTTTCCAGGAAGGTTTCCCTAAAACAACACCAACTCATCCACAGTGGAGTTAAAGCGTACAGCTGTGATCAGTGTGGCAGAGCTTTTACTCACAGTAGCCACTTACAGAAGCATCTAGTTACCCACTCTGGAATTAAGGCATACAGCTGTGACGAGTGTGGGATGGAATTTACTGTGAGGGCTTCACTAAAACAGCATCAGGTCATCCACACTGGAGAGAGACCGTTCAGCTGTGACTTGTGTGGAAAGTCTTTTTCCTTGAAGCGTTCCCTAAAACAACACCAACTCATCCACAGTGGAGTTAAAGCGTACAGCTGTGATCAGTGTGGCAGAGCTTTTACTCAAAGTAGCCACTTACAGAAGCATCTAGTTACCCACTCTGGAATTAAGCCATACAGCTGTGACATCTGTGGAAAAACTTTCAGCCAGAGAGGGAGCCGAAATAAACACCTACGCATTCACACCAGACATGATGTGTACTGCTGTGAACAGTGTGGCAAACAGTTTATAACTCACACACACTTACAACAACACATATTTACCCACACTGAGGACAGACCTTATCAATGTGACCTGTGTGAGAAGACTTTTAAAACTCCACGTCACCTGAGACGACACCAACAGATCCACACCAGAAAGAGACTCTACAAGTGCAGCTACTGTGAGGTATGTATTTATATTGTTATCTTGTCACTTTAGCCTGACTGTTTGGAACAACTCTGCTCATTAAACTGTGTTAGCATGTTAGCAATTCTACTGCATGGAAAAGCAGCTCTGAGTGATTATTCAGATTTTCCTTTCAGTTATGATTTTAGTATTACTGTAGTATTATGGTGGTAGTATTGTAGTTATTGCAGCCCAGTAAACTGAGTGTGTTAACTGAAACAGTCAAATGTAGTTGGACGTCTGCAGAGATGCTCTTTATTTCAGGCGACGTTCAGGATACAAATGTTGAAGGACTGACTTACACTGTCTTTGTGTCTTTGTTTAGAAGCAGAGCGACACAGATGGATCCAGTTCTCAACCCTGTCATCACTGTGGTGGTGGGAAAGACTTTCATTGTGACCTCTGTGGAAAAACTTTCAGTCGGCAAGCTGCCCTTAAAACACATCAACGTAGACACACTGGAGACAAACTGAAATACTGCAAAGAATGTGGGAGAAGCTTCACCACACCAAGTGATTTAAAAAAACATGAACTGATTCACAGTGGGGTTAAAAAGCACCTCTGTGATCAGTGTGGGTCATCCTTCACCACTGCAGGCGAGCTTAAATCACACAAACGAGTCCACACAGGAGAGAAACCACACAAGTGCAGACACTGTGAGAGAAGCTTCTCACATTCAGGTAATCGTAACATTCATGAACGTACACACATGGAAGGAAACTACAGCTGTGACCAGTGTGACAAGAGCTTCAGGAATCTCAGTTCATACTCTGCACACAAACGATCCCACGTTACTAATAAACTGTTTCACTGTTACCAATGTGCCCAAACATTCACCTCATTGTCTGCTCTGTGCAAACATCAGCGTGATCACTCAGGGCTGAAATCACTCCCATCACTGGATCACAGTGAATCTGAAGACACAGAAAGATCCTCTGGTTTCTGTGTCAGACTCAAAAAGCTTGAGATCAGGCTCCACAGAGTTCAGATAGAATCATTTGTGTTGAACTGAACTGGTTGCTGGGCTGAACTTCTACATAATACAGATCTACATGGGATCTTCTTTTCTGTGTTTTACTGAGTCAGTTTTGTCCTTTTTTGTCTGTCCTGGTTTTGCTCGTCTGTAAATGATTGAAACTCAGTCAAATAGTTCATTGTTCTCCAGCAAAACGTTTTGGAAACTCATGTTTAACCTTTAAAACTCTGACATGTTTTAGCACACAAGGCTTCATCGGGGAGTTCACTCATGATTGGACCATGAGAACAAAGGTTTTTAGTTCTTTCAAAGAGAGTCTTGGAGATGTTTGATGTTTCTGTTTTTCTGAAACCACCTGAAAGAAAAACTATTTTTCTTGCTTTATGTAGTGTGGAAGTTTTTAATGTTTCTTCATCTGTGATGTTCTTGAATGTGTTCACGTGAAGATGGTACAAATAAACTGTCCTTTCAACTTTAGCTCCTAATTTATTCATTATTTATGGATGTAGCACAGCAGCCGTCTCTTGATTAACACATGGAGGGCTCGGGATCTGATGGTGTCGTTTCCCTAATTTGCCCACTCAGTAAATCTCACTCATGGCCAAGAAATTGAAATAAACCTTGTTTCCCTGCTGGATAGTGATCCACTGTAACTCTGCTCCTCCTTCCTGTTTAGGATTTCTGTGGCTGAAGTAAAATTCCCTCCATCCATCACTTATCCGGCGCCCCCCGTGTGCGGCAGCCTGTTACAGCAGCTCTGCTCATTCTGAGTTTCTTTCTTTCTTATCTTTTTCTTCTCGTAATTTTTTATAACTAACGTATCAGTAATTAGACTCTGCAACCATGTTCTACCGTTTTGTGCTAGTTCTGGTCGTTTTTCTTAGTTTATTTCTACTTTTTTCCCGCGTGTCTGGGGACCCAGAGCAGGGATCCTTTGTTTATAGTAAGGATCAGCTGTTAGCGCTGCGTCCTGCAGCGGTACTGTCGGCGGACAGACCCGACATTCCCAGCGAGCTGAGGAGGAAAAGACGGGGGTGTCGTGCTGGGAAGGAGCGCCGTCGCCCGAGAAGGAGACGTTATCGACCATCTCTTCCTTCTGTAATCATTGGAAACGTAAGATCTTTGCCCAATAAGATGGATGAGCTCACGTCGCTAACCTGGTCACAGAGGGAGTACCGGCAATGTAGCATCATGATGCTAACGGAGTCGTGGCTAACACCGCTAACTCCGGACACGAGCGTGACACTACCGGGATTTCAGATGCTGCGAGCGGACAGGACGAGAGAGAGCGGTAAGAGGAAAGGAGGGGGACTGACAGTGTTTGTGAACGACAGATGGTGTAACCCTGGGCACATCACTGTGAAAGAACAACTCTGCAGCAGAGACATTGAGCTGTTAGCCGTTAGCATGCATCCGTACTCTCTGCCCCGGGAGTTCTCGCATGTTATCGCAATAACAGCATATGTCCCCCCCTCGGCCAACGCGGATGCAGCCTGTGACTCTCTCCACTCTGTGGTCAGCAGACTGCAAACACAATCACTGAGAGCCTTTCTCATAATATCAGGGGACTTCAATCATGCCTCACTGGACTCCACACTGCCCACCTTCACCCAGTATGTGACCTGCCCAACCAGAGACAATAAAACACTGGACTTACTGTATGCCAATGCAGAAGAGGCATACAGTTCATCACCTCTCCCTCCACTGGGCAAATCTGACCACAACCTGGTGCACCTTGTCCCTGTGTATGAGCCCTTAGTGCGCAGGGAGCTACCAGCCACCCGCACAGTGCAGAGATGGTCGGAGGAGAGCGAGGAGGCTCTTAAGGATTGTTTTGAGTCGACTGTGTGGGAGGTGATCTGTGACGACCACGGAGAGGACATCGACAGCCTTACTACATGCATTACTGACTATATTAATTTCTGTGTGGATAACACCGTACCTACCAGGACTGTACGGTGTTTTTCCAACAACAAACCTTGGATTACCCCAGAAATTAAAGCTGTCCTCAAGCAGAAGAGGGGGGCCTTCAAATCCAAAGACAAAGAGGAGTTGAAAAGGGTGCAGAGGGAGTTGAGGGGACTGATAAGGAATGGGAAGGACAGCTATAGGCAGAAGATGGAGAACCAGCTTCAGCAAAACAACGTTGGTGAAGTCTGGAGAGGCCTCAGAACCATCTCGGGCCACAAACAGCAGAACTCTCTGCCTGGGAGGGATGTGAGATGGGCAAATGAACTGAATCATTTCTTCAACAGATTTGATTCAGCCATGAGGCAGTCTGCAACATCGGCTGCAGACTCACCCACCCCCACTGCTGCTGTTCCACCTCAGACACTTCACACCTCCTCTATTCACCCTGCTCACTCCCCCCACCCCCAACAACAGCATCCAATACACACTCAACACAAGGCTCCAGCCTGTCTCTCTCAACCACCCAGGTTAGGAGGGAACTGAGGAGGATTAATGGCAAGAAGGCAGCGGGCCCAGATGGCATCAGCTCGAGGGTCGTCAGGTCCTGCGCGGACCAACTGTGTGGGGTGATGGAGCACCTCTTCAACCTGAGCCTGAGGCTGGGAAGAGTCCCACAGCTCTGGAAAACCTCCTGTGTTGTTCCAGTGCCAAAGACTTCACGCCCCAAGGACCTCAACAGCTACAGGCCGGTGGCTCTGACATCCCACCTGATGAAGACCCTGGAGCGGTTGGTCCTGGCTCAGCTTCGGCGCCTAACAAGCTCATCACTAGACCCACTTCAGTTTGCCTACCAGCCTGGCATTGGAGCAGATGATGCCGTCATTCACCTCCTACATCGTTCCCTCGCTCACCTGGAGACCGCTGGAAGCACTATGAGAATCATGTTCTTTGATTTCTCCAGTGCCTTCAACACCATTCTTCCCTCGGCTCTGAAGGACAAGCTGGAGAACTCTGGAGTGGACCATCACCTCACTACCTGGATTCTGGACTACCTCACCGACCAACCACAGTATGTGAGGACTCAGGGCTGTGTGTCGGACAGGGTCGTCTGCAGTACGGGGGCCCCACAGGGAACGGTTCTGGCTCCGTTCCTCTTCACCATCTACACTGCAGACTTCTCCCACAACTCCACCCAGTGCTTCCTGCAGAAGTTCTCTGATGACTCTGCAATAGTCGGCCTCATCACTGATGGGGACAACAAGGAGTACAGAGGACTGACTCAAGACTTTGTGGACTGGTGCCAGCTGAACTACCTCCAGATCAATGCCAGTAAAACCAAGGAGCTGGTGGTAGACTTCCGCAGGCACAAGCATTCTCCACTGCAACTACTGAACATCCAAGGTATGGACATTGAGGCTGTGGACAGCTACAGGTACCTTGGTGTTCATCTGAACAATAGACTGGACTGGACTCATAACTCAGACGCCCTCTACAGGAAAGGGCAGAGCAGGCTGTACCTGCTGCGGAGACTCAGGTCATTTGGAGTGGAGGGCCCACTCCTGAAGACCTTCTATGACTCTGTGGTGGCTTCTGCTATCTTTTATGGTGTGGTCTGCTGGGGCGGCAGCATCTCTGCTGGGGACAGGAAGAGACTGAACAGGGTGATCCGAAGGACCAGCTCTGTCCTAGGATGCCCTCTGGACCCAGTGGAGGTGGTGAGTGACAGGAGAATGGCGGCTAAGCTGTCATCCCTGTTGGACAACATCTCCCACCCCATGCAGCAGACTGTGACAGCACTGAGCAGCTCCTTCAGTGGGAGACTGCGGCACCCACGGTGTGGGACGGAGAGATTTCGCAGGTCTTTCCTCCCCACTGCTGTCAGACTCCACAACAAAGACTTTAACTGAACAAACACACACATCCATACATATGCAATAATACTAAGTGCAATAATCTTTTCTGGCATCGTTGTATTTTTACTCAGTGTATATAGCATTTGTATTCTATTTTTATCTTATTGTATATTTTTATTCTATTTTATTCTACTGTATATAGTATATTATTTTATTTTATTCTATTCTGTACAGTTGTGTACTGTATTTATTCTTATCGTATTCTAATTTTTGCATCATAACTTTTGCACTGTCCACTTCCTGCTGTGACAAAACAAATTTCCCATGTGTGGGACTAATAAAGGTTATCTTATCTTATCTTTATCTTATTACTGATTACTTCCCCAAAAAAGTAATCCCGTTACTTTACTTATTTTCAAAAGTAATTAATTACTTAGTTACTTAGTTACTTTTTAAAAACACGATTTACAACCTGAAGAGGTGATAAAGCGATAGATCTTTCAGCCCAATTCTACTTTTTCTACATAATCCATCATACAAAATGTAATCAAATGGAAAAGTCTCTTTTTTTTTACTTGTTTTATCAGTTTTAATCTTTTAACTTTATGCATCAAGCAAAAATTTAATTATATGCAATATTCTCTGACTTGAATAAATTAGTTTAACATTTAAACCTATTTTCTGCACATTCCAGCACATAAAATAAAATATTTTTGTGTTTACACTCACTCTTTCAAATAAATGCAAGTAAAACACAGCAGAAAATAAATAAAGTCAAAGACTCAGCGGTCCTGTTGCTCTATTTTCACCTGTAAAGCTTGTCTGCAGTAGGCGGAGGTTTACCCTGGTGCAGGTGTGCCGCGGTCAGTTGAAGAATCCGCGAGTTTCTCTGTGAATTTCCCATTACGTCGTTGGGCACTCTGAGCTTGCTTGGAAGTTTAGGGGTTTTTTTTTCCTTGTAAAAAGTTTTCTTCCCACGCACAGCGGACGCTAATGTTTTTGTCACTTTTTATGGAATCAAACTCAAAGTAAGGTCAGTACTTCCACGCTTTAAACGCTACACGCTCATACTGTCTCCCACAATCGATATGTGATCCATTGTTGATCTGCACACAGCTGTTGTCACTGACGGCGCACTCGTCACTGTCGTGAGACATTCTCGCAAAAAATCACGGTTTTAATAACGCAGTAATGCAGCGTTCCTACGGGAAAGTAACGGTAATCTAATTACCGATTTTGCAATAGTAATCCCTTACTTTACTTGTTACTTGAAAAAAGTAATCAGATTACAGTAACGCGTTACTGCCCATCTCTGGTAAGTACATATGTGATCATAGCTTTAGCTTTTAAATGTTTATTCTAGTTAACACAGATCAGGTGGAACAACTCAAATAAAATATCAAAAATATTAAGTGGTCATCGGTACTCAGTTTGTTCAATACTGAATACAATGGAGCACAAATTGTCCATGTCCAAACTGTCACCAAAGTGCAATTTAGACCTGGCCTGTGGTTGTTATCTAAGTGATAACCATCAATTCTACTAAAACAAATACAAAACAAAGAAATTTGACACATTCTGTTGATATCAAAAGCACACTGAACAATTCAGTGTTGTTTTACTGCTTTTCTCTCTTCACTTCTTCTCCTCTGATTCTCTCCACATGTTGCTCTGCATCAGTGCTCAGTTTCCTGACAAAACAAGATTAAATATTGCTAAATATAATAGTATCTCACTACACTTCAACATAAGTGTTTTATTTTTGTAATTGTTTATCTGTTATTTTTCAGACTGAGTCACTGTGACCTGTCAGAGAGAAGCTGTGAAGCTCTGGCCTCAGGTCTCAGCTCTCAGACCTCTAATCTGAGACAGCTGGACCTGAGTAACATTAACCTGAAGGATTCAGGCGTGAAGCTTCTGTCTGAAGGACTGAAGAGTCCACACTGTACACTGGAATCTCTCAGGTGAGATCAAGCATTTTCCTTTCATCAACTGACAGAATTAGCAGATTAATAATAAGGCAGTCCTCTAATAAGAGGAGAAGTGGAGGTGTTTTGAAGGGCAACATACTCTTATGTTAACAAGACAGGAAGTAGTTCCTGGGAACTTCTTCCTTTGTTATTGTCTAAGTAGAAACATGATGGTGAAACAGTGATGAGTTTGCAGAGGTGGATCCACAGCACACAACACAACAATACTGTTGCGTGCTGAAAGCAGACTTCTCACAGATTCTGAGGCTGCACTGTCCAACCAAAATTCACTGAACCAGCAGTAAATGAACGTCCAAAACTAAGCTTCATGTTTAAAAAACAGATGATCAGGGGGATTTGTGTTTACATCTTTTTTGTGTGATCTGCTCACCTGCTGTTTTAGCTGTTTGGTGGTTGTTGAGATGGTTTTGTGAACTTTTAGCTGAGATTCTGACATTTCTGTAGATACCACAAGTGTCTAATTACTTTGTACAGCATGAATGGCCATAACAAGGTTTTTAACAGTAAGAAAAGTTGTAAAACTTCAGAAAATATAGTTAAAAGTCCAAAACCTTCTACGTCTGGTGGCTTGTGGTAAGGAGCAGATCAAACGAGTAAAGAATTACGTTATAATTATAAATGGCTTCAACAGCACATTCAGGTCTGTGAGACTCATTCAGACACTGAGCTGTGGCTCTGTGCTACATGCACATATTTCTGCATCTCTGCCATTCAGACACACTTTATATATAGTTTATTTTATGTAGTATTCAATACTGAACTGTACATTTAGTCTTTTTAAAGGCAGCAAGTTTTATTCAGTGTTTTCATAAAAGCCTTATTTCTATCCATTTACTGCTATTAGGAAGAACACGTGAGGTTTAAGACCTGGACGAGTTTGAAACCTTTTGTCCTCCACAGTGGAAAATGGGTGGAAATAAAAATGGGTCTCACTTTAGCCATCTCCTAATTTTATCAGTTCTACTCTCAGCGTCTTCTGTATATCTCCTATATAAATGTTGCACTCAGCTTTGTGGTCTCCAATATCACTGAAATGCAGCCAGATGCTGCTCATTTTGCCTTTTCACTCTTTCCTGACACGCTTGCATTTCAGTACAGCTCCCATTTCTCTGTGTACTGGTCTCTACCACTACCCTTGCTGTCTATGGGACATTTCCGTCCTCTTTCACATAATGGTATGATCCCAGTCTGTCTCTTAAAGTGTTTGGCCACATGGTTTGCTCATCAGTAGTGCATTGTGTACTTATTTTAATAGTACTGCCAGTGGCGTGCACAGACATTTTGGGGGGCAAGTGCTCCAGGGGGAAAAAAGGGCACTTTTTGCATATGTGGAAAACCTTTTCTTTTTATAATAAAAAAATCGCACAGGTTAAATGCAACTTTTAACCGGATTATTCGTCCAGAATTGCTGTGCGTTGCTGACCTACAGCAGACAAGAGCTTCTGGACATCTGGACTCACAACTCCAACAGTTTTATCGCTGATCTCCGACTCATCCCAGAGATCTCCAGAACACCGGAGGCTGCCCACTCTCCCCGGCCGGGCGGAAGTGCACGCAGACGGCGCCGAGATCGTAAACAAAGGCGAGGTAGGCACGGAGGGCTACGGGCTAAGCTAAAGCTAACACCACACCGGCTGCCTTTACCCAGTATTTTCCTTGCCAATGTCCGTTCTCTGGCAAACAAAATGGATGAGATACGGCTCTCCATCACTAACAACAGACGGATTATGGACTCAAATGTCATGTTTTTCACCGAAACATGGTTGAACAACAGCTGCCCGGACAATGCTATCAAGTTAGCAGGACGCCACACACACCGAGCCGACAGGCTAGCAGATGACTCCGGCAAGACCAGAGGTGGAGGTTTGTGCATTTATATTAACAATGCTTGGTGCATGAACTCCACTACTACTGAGAGTCACTGCTCACCTAATGCAGAGTTTTTAATGGTCAAATGCAGACCTTATTATCTCCCCAGAGAACTCACTTCAATCATACTCACTGCCGTGTATATCCCCCCCGACGCTAATGCTAGGTTAGCCATGAAAGAACTTTCTGCAGCCATCAACAAACACCAGAATAAACACCCCGAGGCTGCTTTTATTGTTGCTGGCGACTTCAACCACACCAACTTAAAGACAGTCCTCCCCAGATTCAACCAACATGTCTCCTGCCACACCAGAGGAGACAAGACTTTAGACCATGTGTATTCCAACCTGGCTGGAGCCTACAAAGCCACACCCCTCCCCCACATTGGACAATCGGACCATCTCTCCCTGTTCCTCACACCTAGGTATTCACCACTCATCCAACGTGTGAAACCTGCTGTGAGGACAATTAAAGTGTGGCCAGAGGGGACAGAGGCAGTGCTCCAGGACAGATTTAAAAACACAGACTGGAATATGTTCACCCACACAGACCTGGACCAATACGCCTCATCTGTACTGGATTACATCTCCGAAACCACAGACAGTGTTACCACCCAGAAACGGATCACCATGTACCCCAACCAGAAGCCTTGGATGAACCGGGATGTTCGTCTCCTCCTGAAGGCCCGCAACACCGCCTTTAGGTCAGGAGATGCACACGCCTACAGCACAGCCAGGGCTAATCTAAAGAAGGGCATCAAAAAAGCCAAACACCATTACAAAAAGAAGGTAGAAGAACACTTCTCCAACTCCAACCCCCGACACATGTGGCAAGGACTCCAGACCATTACAGACTACAGGACCACCAAACCCTCCCCCGCATCCTCTGATGTCTCCTTCCTCAACGAGCTCAACAACTTTTATGCTCGTTTTGAGCGAGGGAACCCCACAACCACAACCAAAGCAGACATGACGCCAGACCACCAACCTCTGACTCTCTCCCCCACCGATGTAGGAGCGGTGCTGAGCAGGATCAATGTCCACAAGGCTGCAGGTCCAGATGGCATCCCCGGGCGTGTTCTCAGAGCGTGTTCTGGGGAGCTTGCAGGAGTGCTCACAGACATATTCAATCTGTCCTTGGCCCACGCTGTGGTACCGGCCTGCTTCAAATCCACCTCCATCGTCCCGATACCCAAAAACTCCAACCCATCTTGCCTCAATGACTACCGCCCAGTAGCACTCACCCCCATCATCACTAAGTGCTTAGAGCAGCTGGTCCTAGCACACTTCAAATCCTGTCTCCCCCCCACCCTGGACCCCCACCAATTCGCATACCGCCATAACAGGGGCACAGAGGATGCAGTCTCCATCGCACTGCACTCTGTCCTCTCACACCTGGACAACAACAACACCTACGCCAGAATGCTGTTTATAGACTTCAGTTCAGCATTCAATACAATCCACCCCTCACAACTCATCAGGAAACTGACAGACCTGGGCATCAGCTCCCTCATCTGCAAATGGTTACTGGACTTCCTGACCAACCGCCCCCAACATGTCCGGCTGGATAACCACTGCTCATCTACCATCACAATGAACACCGGTGTACCACAAGGCTGTGTGATGAGCCCTTTCCTCTACTCCCTCTTCACCCACGACTGCAGACCTGCTGATGGTTCCAACACCATCATTAAGTTTGCAGATGACACCACGGTGATTGGCCTCATCAGTGACAACAATGAGGCCGCCTACAGGGAGGAGGTGGATCGTCTGGCTGAGTGGTGCGACACAAACAACCTGCTGCTTAACACCGAGAAGACCAAGGAGCTCATCGTGGACTACAGGAGGAATGCTGACCCACATCCACCCATCCACATTAAGGGGACGGCTGTGGAGCGTGTGAGCAGCTTCAAGTTCCTGGGAGTCCACATCTCCGAGGATCTCACCTGGACGACCAACTGCTCCAAGCTGGTCAAGAAGGCTCACCAGCGCCTCTTCTTCTTGAGGACCCTGAGGAAGAACCACCTGTCCTCAGACATCCTGGTGAACTTCTATCGTTGCACCATCGAGAGCATCCTGACCAACTGTATAACAGTCTGGTACGGGAACTGCTCTGCCTCGGACCGGAAGGCGTTGCAGAGGGTCGTGAAAACTGCCCAGCGCATCGCCGGAGCACCACTTCCTGCCATAAAAGACATCTACAGGAAGCGGTGTCTGAAAAGGGCTGGGAAAATCATCAAAGACCCCAGTCACCCATCACATGGAGTCTTCACCCTCCTGCCCTCTGGGAGGCGCCACAGGAGCCTCCGGACTAAGACCACCAGGTACCGGAACAGCTTCTTCCCCACAGCTGTCAGACTCCTGAACTCTGCCTCCTGACATCTGACCCACGTTAAACTCATGCACTGAACATACACACCCCCACAATGGACAACTGTACCCTCAAACACAATAATAACATGGACTGAACCACCACTCACAACCACTAGCACTTCATATAGCCTCTGTAGAAACTATCTACACCCTCACTTATCTTAACTGCACTACTGTATAGCTCTGTGTAAATAATCATTCTGTACATTCAATAATCTTTAATCCTACAACTGTTTACAACTTGCATAGTTCCCATTTCTGTATAGCTGTATATCTCAAATTTCTGTAAAGTTATTTATTTCATATTCTGTATAGTTTTTCATATTTATATCCTGTTCATAGCTTGTACTCACTACAGCCTGTACATACTTAGTTATAGAATATTCACAACATACTTCATACCGTGTACATTATAACATACCATAATAGACCCATTTCTGTAATATACTTACATATCTATACTATTGCTAATATATATTGTAATATATCTATATCACTAAAGCACTTCTGGATGGATGCAAACTGCATTTCGTTGCCCTGTACCTGTGCATGTGCAATGACAATAAAGTTGAATTCTATTCTATTCTATTCTAAAGTGACTCTTTTAAAAACATGTCTGCCTGAAATTCACATTTCATTTATTTTGGGGGATTTTAACAGAGAGATAGAACTTTATGAATCCCTCATGTTTATCCTCCAGGGAATCCAGTTTGTAGTAGCAGAACACCGACAAATTTTTACACAGCACAGAATTAGGATATCAAATAAAGGGGAATAAGAGAATATGAATATAAGCATAAATACACTGAACAAAAATATAAACGCAACACCTTTGTTACTGCTCCCATTCCCCATGGGATGGACGTAGAGACCTAAAATTCATTCCAGATACACAATATAACCATCCCTCCCAAACAGTGGTCACAAATCAGTCCAAATGTGTGGTAGTGGGCACATCTGCTATATTGAGATAATCCATCCCACCTCACAGGTGTGCCACATCAGGATGCTGATCTGACATCATGAGTAGTGCACAGGTGTACCTCAGACTGCCCACAACAAAAGGCCACCCTGGAATGTGCAGTTTTGTCTCACAGCAAAATGCCACAGATGCCACAAGCAATGAGGGAGCGTGCAATTGGCATGCTGACTGCAGGAATGTCAACCAGATCTGTCGCCCGTGCATTGAATGTTCATTTCTCAACCATAAGCCGTCTCCACAGGCGTTTCAGAGAATATGGCAGCACATCCAACCGGCCTCACAACCGCAGACCTCGTGTAACCACACCAGCCCAGGACCTCCACATCCAGCAGGTTCACCTCCAAGATCGTCTGAGACCAGCCACCCAGACAGCTGCTGGAACAATTGGTTTGCACAACCAAACAATTTCTGCACAAACTGTCAGAAACCGTCTCAGGGACGCTCAACTGCATGCCCGTCGTCCTCATCGGGGTCTTGACCTGACTCCAGCTCGTCGCCGTAACAGACTTGTGTGGGCAAATGCTCACATTCGATGGCATCTGGCACGTTGGAGAGGTGTGCGCTTCACGGATGAATCATGGTTCACATTGTTCAGGGCAGATGGCAGCTGAGAATGTCCTAGTTCTTGCATGGCCAGCATACTCACCGGACATGTCACCCATTGAGCATGTTCGGGATGTGCTTGACCGGCGTATACGACAGCGTGTACCAGTTCCCACGAATATCCAACAACCTCGCACAGCCATTGAAGTGGAGTGGACCAACATTCCACAGGCCACAATTGACAATCTGATAGACTCCATGCGACGATGTGTTGCACTGCATGAGGTAAATGGTGGTCACACCAGATACTGACCGGTTCTGGGTCCCCAGACCCCCAATAGCGCAAAAAACTGCACATTCCAGGGTGGCCTTTTGTTGTGGGCAGTCTGAGGTACACCTGTGCATTACTCATGATGTCAGACCAGCATCCTGATGTGGCACACCTGTGAGGTGGGATGGATTATCTCAATATGGCAGATGTGCCCACTACCACACATTTGGACTGATTTGTGACCACTGTTTGGGAGGGATGGTTATATTGTGTATCTGGAATGAATTTTAGATCTCTACGTCCATCCCATGGGGAATGGGAGCAAAAACAAAGGTGTTGCGTTTATATTTTTGTTCAGTGTATATACATATATACACAGACCTCACACAGAGACAGCAGCTACACTGTGTGTGGATGTGATCCACAGTCACAGCTGTGGGTTTCAGTCAGTGTGTCTCTAACTTCATGGTCACATTTCAAAGCTTATTGGAGCCAGAAGATGTTCAAGTAAAAGATTTATTGCTGTACTCGTCTACCAGGATAACAGGAGGTTCATAAAGCTGTGTAATACTTCAGCTTTACATCATGGAGTAGTAGTTTATTAAACCCCCCAAAATATGACTATCCAGAGTTGGGACCAGGAAGCAGAGTTGCAGTCTTACACGCCTCTCTGCAGCTTCTCTCCTCCTGCTACCCCCCCAAAAACCCGTCTCCGTAGAGACTGTGTCAGCTTCCAAACAGACAAAAAAACTAAAAACTAGCAACAAACAACTTAAACATAAACAATCACAAAGAAAGAACAATACAGTATCCACATCTGAACCAAAGAGTAAAGCAGTGAAATGTGGATTATTAACCCCTGGAGGGTCCTAGAAAAATGCATACACTATTGGTCTTAGAGCCACAAATCGACCACGCCCAAAAAAGCACTATAAAAAATTTATATATTAATATTTTTTTCCACTTTAAATTAGCCAATCTTTTAGACCTACTTCTCCTTGAAATATTCATGTCAAGTTTTAATTACATTTCGCGGATTTTAACCCTTTATATCCCGGTTTCGTCACATGAGCGCACTGCTTTTTTTGCCCCAAAAAACAAAAAACTTGAATATTTTCCAAAAAAAACATTTGAGGTAATATTCAATTGTTATTATAATTAGGCCTTTGGATGGACTAAAGATTGGCACCAAGAGTCATTTCGATCGCCTTTTATTTTTTTTCCAGGAGCGCATTTCATAAAATGCACACTATCGACCACGCCCAAAAAGTGCAATAAAAATATTAAATATTAATTTTTTTTTCACTTTAAATTGGTCAGTCTTTTAAAACTACTTCTCCCTGAAATATTCATATAAAGTTTTAATTATATTTTCGTTGTTTTAACCCTTTAAATTACAAAAAAACGAAAAAAAAAACTAAAAAACTAAATATTTTCCCAAAAAAACATTTGAAGTAATATTTGATTGTTATTATAATTAGGCCTTTAGATGGACTAAAGATTGGCACAAACAGTCATTTCGATCGCCTTTTATTTTTTTTTTCAGGACCAGAAAATGGTCTCCAGGCGGCAAATGCTCCTCCTCTAGCCCGGAATCGGTGCATGCTCCCGGGTTGACTCGCGACGATGACCGGGGCATGTTGCGTCGGACCCCTTTTTCCAACACACACATCCGGTACCACGTCACAACAAATACGTCATTTCCTGTTGATTTAAAAAAAAAAATCCAACCTCAAACGGTCCTGGGGCCGAAAATTGTCCCGCCCGATCAGCGGGCGAAACCGCTGCAGCACGCCGGAAAAGAGGCGTCATTTCCCGCAGGTCTCTTTAAGCAGCCCGCTGTTTTCCAGCCCCGGGTCAAATGTGGAGCAAGGGCGCCACCCGGTGGACAAATAAAAAAATTACAACTCCAAGGCCAGTACTGCAAGCGGAAGCGGAAGCATTACCGATCGAGATCGATTTGACCGTATTTTTTTTGCCGTGAAAAATAGCGTTTATAATGGGTTTCAATGGGGCACAAATCGACCCTAGGATCAATAGCGTAAGTTTATCGCTAGCTTAGCCCCTGAAGCTAATTTCCGGAAGTCATACTGAAATTTTAACAGTAAATGTGACCAAACTTTTTTTTGCAGACTTTCGCTATATTCCATTCAACACTGTGCAAATGGCAGGTAATCAAAATTTGAAAATAGCCGAAAAATAGCCACAAATCGACCCAAGACCCTCCAGGGGTTAAACATTAGGTCTCTCTCCTCCAAGTCTCTGTTAGTACATGTTAGTAAAAACATTTCTGCATTTTACCCATATTTTATTTTGAACTCAAAATCAAAGATTCCAGATTCTCCTACATGTTGGTTTTGAATCAGATAGGACGACAGATTTCAGGTGGCCCTGTGTCTTTCTCTATTACATTTGCCACTGTGTAACTCAAAGTTATTTAAGGACTAGTTTATTTCAATGGATGAGTTTACTGACTGATGCGCAGAAGAAATAGTTCTTTATGGAGCCTAGATGGTGTGAATGATGAGACCAAAGACTGCAATATCTTGTACCAAAAATATATTGAATAAATGGAGGAAAGGGGAAATGGAACAAAATAATTAACACAACACACAACATAAATGCCCACAATTAAATAATAAATCAATGCTGTGATCTTTCTGTGCAAAAGTCCTTTTTGGTCCTCTTCTTTTTAAAGTTCGCTTTTAAGGTATTCCTCCTTAGAGTCCAGCTTCATACAAATGGGGAAATATGTCCGTAATCCAAAGACGGCTAAGTGGGGGAAAGAGGGGAAACAAAGAATGGTCCTACCGGCTCGCCACTTCAATATGAAGAAGATCAATTCAAAGGGAGGGAACAAAACCTGACCTGTAGGTCAGAAAAACGTCCATTGGCACATCAAGTTCGATTCAGTTTACCGGTAAACAAATATATTTTTCTGCAAGCCTATGTAACAATGCAAATCATCATCAACCAATGTACAACAGTTAAATTATTAATTATCTTGGCTACGTAGCTTAATCTATACATTCCAGTAGCGTTCGCTACAAACAATACAAAAACAACAATAAAGGAAAACAGCTGTCTAACAGACAGCATAGCCGAATTCAAGGCAACACATAACAATAATCATTCAATCGCACTTTGTTTCAAAGTAAGCCCATTAAAATGCTCAAGTAAATAAAAGTGTTCAAAAACAGCGGTTTTTGAGCCGGAGTTCTGCTCGCGGTGGGAACGCCGCCGCGAAAAGCCACTTTTTAATCGCGAAAACGATCGGCTGGTTACTGACAACCAAAAGGTTGTTTTTGGCAGATATTAAAGATCATGGGTGGGCGGGGCAAATGGAGCAGTTTTCTACAGTCGAGTAAAATTCCAGGAAAGAGCTGGGTGTGGCTTTCCTTTAAATCACATGATCAACAGCTTTAAGATGGAGGCAACTCGCTCAGTGTTTCCTGTTTCATTCTTAGACTGTGGCGATGGTAAGTAGCAGCTTTTCACTTGTTACCTGGCATCTTTTCAGCCACCAATGATAGTCATTGTATGTTATCAACATTCCACTAACTATGTTGTCTCTCATGTTTAAAATAGGCCGACCAAGAGCAAAATAGGTATGTCTGCAGACTCTGCTGTAGCCAAAGTTATCAGATCTCCTGTGTTTTTAAATCCCTAACTGCTCGATCATTATCATTTTAGAAGACAACAATTTCTCAAAGGAGGTTCAAAACTAATGCCTACAAGATTACCAAGAGGATGGTTCGGGGCTCTTACATGACTCCGGGAAGTCAACACTTGGTGGATGAGGTACAAGTCGTCATTCAAACAAAGGTAAGTCAGCTCGAGTACTGCGTGTGAAATGCGTTTGATTTCCCTGCAAACATTCACATTAGTGCAGCATAAATTCATTCATGAGGGGAAATTACAGTGAGAACATGTGGAGGCTGTTAGAGGGAGAAGATAGTGAGTTCAGTGCAGGGCTGTGCAGAGAGGTTTAAAGGGGCGGGTGCTCAAAGTTAAAAAGGGGCACATTGAACCAGGCTGAATAACAACAACACACATTCATCAAGAATCTAATATGGGAGGGCAGGGCTGTGTTGGTCTGAGACTGTAGACATTAAAAAGTCCACAGGAGAGATGGTAGCTGATTAAACAAGTGTCATGAGATAATAACAAAATGCAAATATTGGTGACAGCGCTTGGAACCATAAGGCAACAAAAAACTATGTATGTAAAAAAAAAAAAAAAAAAAAAAAAAAAAAAATTATATATATATATATATATATATATATATATATATATATATATATATATATATATATATACATATATATATATACACACACACACACAGTGGGGCAAAAAAGTATTTAGTCAGCCACCGATTGTGCAAGTTCCCCCACTTAAAATGATGACAGAGGTCAGTAATTTGCACCAGAGGTACACTTCAACTGTGAGAGACAGAATGTGAAAAAAAATTCCATGAATCCACATGGTAGGATTTGTAAAGAATTTATCCGTAAATCAGGGTGTAAAATAAGTATTTGGTCACCTCAAACATGGAAAATCTCTGGCTCTCACAGACCTGTAACATCTTCTGTAAGACGCTTTTCTGTCCCCCACTCGTTACCTGTATGAATGGCACCTGTTTGAACTCATCGTCTGTATAAAAGACACCTGTCCACAGCCTCAAACAGTCAGACTCCAAACTCCGCCATGGCCAAGACCAAAGAGCTTTCGAAGGACACCAGGAAAAGTATTGTAGACCTGCACCAGACTGGGAAGAGTGAATCTACAATAGGCAAGCAGCTTGGTGTGAAGAAATCAACTGTGGGAGCAATCATCAGAAAATGGAAGACATACAAGACCACTGATAATCTCCCTCGATCTGGGGCTCCACGCAAGATCTCATCCCGTGGGGTCAAAATGATCATGAGAACGGTGAGCAAAGATCCCAGAAGCACACGGGGGGACCTGGTGAATGACCTGCAGAGAGCTGGGACCAAAGTAACAAAGGTCACCATCAGTAACACACTACAACGGCAGGGAATCAAATCCCGCAGTGCCAGACGTGTTCCGCTGCTGAAGCCAGTGCATGTCCAGGCCCGTCTGAAGTTTGCCAGAGAGCACATGGATGATACAGCAGAGGATTGGGAGAATGTCATGTGGTCAGATGAAACCAAAGTAGAACTTTTTGGTATAAACTCAACTCGTCGTGTTTGGAGGAAGAAGAATACTGAGTTGCATCCCAAGAACACCATACCTACTGTGAAGCATGGGGGTGGAAACATCATGCTATGGGGCTGTTTTTCTGCCAAGGGGACAGGACGACTGATCCGTGTTAAGGACAGAATGAATGGGGCCATGTATCGTGAGATTTTGAGCCAAAACCTCCTTCCATCAGTGAGAACTTTGAAGATGAAACGCGACTGGGTCTTCCAACATGACAATGATCCAAAACACACCGCCCGGGCAACAAAGGAGTGGCTCCGTAAGAAGCATTTGAAAGTCCTGGAGTGGCCTAGCCAGTCTCCAGACCTCAACCCCATAGAAAATCTGTGGCGGGAGTTGAAAGTCCGTGTTGCTCGGCGACAGCCCCAAAACATCACTGCTCTCGAGAAGATCTGCATGGAGGAATGGGCCAAAATACCAGCTACTGTGTGTGCAAACCTGGTAAAGACCTATAGTAAACGTTTGACCTCTGTTATTGCCAACAAAGGTTATGTTACAAAGTATTGAGTTGTATTTTTGTTATTGACCAAATACTTATTTTCCACCCTGATTTACGAATAAATTCTTTACAAATCCTACCATGTGGATTCATGGATTTTTTTCACATTCTGTCTCTCACAGTTGACGTGTACCTCTGGTGCAAATTACTGACCTCTGTGCAAGTTCCCCCACCTAAAATGATGACAATCGGTGGCTGACTAAATACTTTTTTGCCCCACTGTATATATCAGCAATCAATCAGAAAATCATTGGTTCATATTACAATTAAATATGAACAGGCTCCTTAGATGTAAGCAGTTCAGATCTGATGTCATTTACATTCTTCACACAGCACATTCGTCCAGGCTGACAGGTAAACATAGAACTAATCTCAGGTAACATGACTCATAGTAGAGATCCAGTAAGAAAGATTGCAGGCTCTAATATTATTACCACACAATCCAAGGACACACCAACAGCTCAGATTTGTAGAACTATTTAAACAAATGTCTTCTGAATATTCAATTCAGGTTCACAGTGGGGGGGGGGGGGTTTCGTGGAATTTTTTAAATAAAGTCTGCAACACAGAAAGAGCTGTGATCAAGCTATTTATTACTGCGCCAACACACATCAAACATCACAGTTCAGTCATGTCAGCGCTGCCACAGAAGTCGTGCTCCTCCTCCTTTACGCCTTCCAAGGAAGAGGGAGGAAGTTACAAACTGATCCTACCACACTTCACGTGTCTCGCTATGAAACCTAACGCATCAATGGTTGTGCTGTTTTGTGCCCTTGGCCTTATCAGCACCTGTAAAGGGAGTTGTTTTCTCAAACTGCTGAAGTAAGTTCATCTAGTTTTAGCAACTTTCACTGAACAGTAACAGTGTCACAACTAAGCATATGCATAAGCACTTAAACACTTTAAATGAGAATAACAGAACATTTCTATTACAGAGGTTGGAACCTGTCCCAGTAGTAGGTAGAGCACACCTGGACAGGTCACCAGTCTGTCAGAGGACTAACACAGAGACAGACATCAGAGTAACAAATCTATTTAAAATTAATGTAAGTTTGCTGCAGCTGTATGTATGAACATGTGTTTCTGTGCTCACAGTCCACCTCTCAGGAACCTGCAGTTCACTTTTAGTCTACTTTAAACAGACCTCACAAAAGGCTGATGTGGCTGGATCAGTAGTCTGATTTGAGTACGATACCTTTGGCCAGGGATTCATCTGGTGCATCGCTTCACTGCAGTCTTACGTATTTTCCCCACACCTGAATAAAAAAATACTGATATATACAAATAACAGCTTCAGCTGATGCAGCCTGACTCAATCCTAGATGTTCAGCACACAGAGACACAGAGGTGCCGTTTAAAGTTTAGTGTTAACCTGAGTCACTGATCATTTGCAGTATTACAGAGTCTGGCAGTCTTTGCATGATGTCCACGTCACTGTAAGTTTCTAGCTGACTTCACTGCAATTTCAATTTCAATTTCTGCTGTTCACAAACGCTGTCCATCTAATCTGACTGAGCTGGAGCTGTTTTGCAAAGAAGAATGGGCAAAGATTTCAGTCTGTAGATGTGCAAAGCTGGCAGAGACAGACCCTAAAAGACTGGCAGCTGGAACTGCAGCAAAAGGTGGTTCTACAAAGTGTTGACTCAGGGGGCTGAATAATTACGCACACCCCACTTTGCAGTTATTTATTTGTAAAAAATGTTTGGAATCATGTATGATTTTCGTTCCACTTCTCACGTGTGCACCACTTTGTGTTGGTCTTTCACCTGGAAGTCCAATAACATTGATTCATGTTTGTGGCTGTAATGTGACAAAATGTGGGAAAGTTCAAGGGGGCCGAATACTTTTGAAAGCCACTGTATATGTAGACACAGGACTACAAGTAGAAGATCAGACATGAAAGTGGAGATAACACAGAAGACCTGCAGCAAAGGTCAGAGGTCAGACTGGCCCCTGGATTCAACAATGAGCCAATGATCATCAAGCAGTGACTAAAGCAGAGCCCTGACCTTCTGACATTCATCACACAGTCAGAACAAATGTCTGCTGATGACTTCATCTCATGAAACGACTGATAGATGTCAGTTCATTGATCAGCTGAGCTGCTGATCTTCATCGTCACAGAAACATTCAGCTTGTTTCAATCAGTAAATAACTCCCACTACTCCCAGTTTGAACTGTTCCCACTCAAAATGCTGTGAGAACAATGATCATTGTAGAACTTCACAAACATCACGTGTTGTTTTCCACATGTAAGATCAGCAAACACACAGAAACTTCCTGTTGCCACACACGGCCTCTAAAATCTCTTCCACGCTTTCTGTCTGAAGTCCACTCTCTGTGTCGGATCCACAGGAAACAACAAGATCTTATTAACATGGTTTTCAATGTGTCTCCTTCCAAAAAGTCCAACCAATGAACAAATGTGTGTATTTGTGGAGGCCGAACAAAAGCATGACACATTTCTCTGTTTCTATAAACTGGAGTCAAACACAAACATGAAGAGTTTCACTGAGAGACTCCAAAATGCCCCCACAGTGGATCAAAGGGAAATCCTACAGTGTGGCCAGAGACTCTTAATGGCTCCAACATCAACACATCCACAATGTTGGATCCAGTTGTGCCTCACAGAGTTACTAAGACACACCCTCTGCAGCATCACAACAGCTCCACCTGCTTCACCTGCCTCCTCAGCATCTGTACACCTGAAGAGAAAAGAAAGGCTCCAACAGCTCAAATCTACAAAGGATTCATGAAGTTTCATCCAACAATAACATGTTTGCCTTCCACAGTGTGCTGTTAGACACCACTGTACCTCTGCCATTTCAAAAAGAGCAGCTTGGGAACATTTTGGCTCCAAACACTTTGTGTTTAAGTTCTTTGTTTTCTTTGTGAAGCCGACAACATCTGGAGCTTTGTGACTCATAGAAACATCATTTTGTTCTTTACATGACAGCAGATTGGGACTGAATAATCAATCACTATCAAACCAATAAAGACAAACATGCTGATTTTACAGGAACTTTGTTGGAGAAGCTGCAAAGACATGAAACTGGTGGAGATCCCAAACCAGTTGATAGTGCTGGTTATTCCAAATAAAGCTGTTTCCCTTTGAGATGAAATGACTTTCTGTCCTGATATATAATAAAGATGTTGTTGTTTTTGAGCCCCTGTATTAAAAGTAGTTTAAAGTCAGCTTGAGTTTGATGTCTTTATGTCAAAGCTGCTCATGATGTTGAGCTGCTGATGGAATAAAAACAATATAAAAGCATGTAGTCCAGACTTAAATGTAGCCTGTTGTTAGCTGAGGTCCACACACAGTGTTTGACAGTGTAAAGTGTGTGAAAGGGCTGCTGGTGGAGCTCACTAGGATGAGCAGGTGACCACGAGGTGGAGAGCAGCTGGCCTGGCTTTGACCCGGGCCACGCCCCCTTTCTCTCTGCTTTGCTGTCACTTATCTTCACTGCTCTGTCCAATAAAGCTGAAAAAGGCCCCGAATCAAAGAAATCTGCTGCAGCCTCTGAAATGTCTTCTGTTTCCTTCCCGACGGCTTTTTCACCGTCAGCCCATCAGACAGTCCAGCAGCATTTATGATGATGTCATGATGTTGAAGAGGCTGCTACGGTGGCCTCCCATGACCCCCAGCCTCATCACAGCTGAGATGCAGACATTTGAAAACATTCAGCAGACAACTGAATAACAGTCCAACACAACAGTCTGTGTGCAGACACACACTGACCTTTCATAGAGTCAAACACAGCTGGTTGAGTCATTTCTCTGTGAGTCTAAAGTGAATCTAGTATTTGAAAGTCCACTTCCTGTATTTGTTGTTGAAGACTTCTTCAGCTTCTTCTCAAGGACATCAGCTGCTTGTTTGGCAGCAGAGGCAGTTAAGAAGCTTCCTGAAAAACACTGAACAGTGAGTTCACTGTGGCATATGACAGATTCAGCTTTCTGTGTGCAAATGTGTCTGTGTCGACCTTTCAAATGCTGTTGAATCCAAAACATCAGCGGCTCCTCGGCTGCTCACTTCATGCACTTCTGTCTGTGTGACAGTCCAATGACATCACAGCTGTTTCCAGCCCCAGTGTCTCAGGACTGGACACCTTTAAACATGTCGAGGATCAAACAGCGTCCAGCTAAACACACATGAAACTATCAGAGCTGACAATCATTCCAATAACATCTAATGGTTCATGTATGTAGACACAGGACTACAAGGAAATGGCTCTCAGCATCTGGCTGTGGGAACACATGAGTCCCTGTTTGTGTTCAGATTGTGTGCATGTTTTAGACGTGTGTCACATGTAGAAACACAACAATCCCACAATGACACACATATGTGTTTGACACAGCTGTGCAGCTGTAAGTTGTTTCTAATGATTCATTGAAGCTCTTCTAACATTCTGGAGACGATCAGTACATGAATCTGTTCAACACGACAACAATTTGACTTCAGTGTGAACGTTTGCATTAAATAACCTTCTTCATCCAGCTGACAGCATCTTCATCCTATGATGTGAACAGTTCCTCCTGTTGATGACAAACCTCTGACAGGATCTGCTTGAGGAGCTTTTTCATGTGCAGCTCTCTGAGCTCAGGGCTGAGCTGCTGTTTCATCTTTAAGAGCTGCTGCCTCCTCGCCGGACTTGTTCTCCTCTTCTTCTCCTAATGACACCATTTCTGCTTCATATTAAATTCAATAAAGATGCTGACATGTATCTGTAGCAACAACATCATTGAATCTAGAACAACTGGAGCCAAACCAGTGGCTCTGCTGGGATCACTGGTGAGCCAACACTTCCTTGTTGATGCAGATTTCAGGGCTTCCTTTTGCTCCTCCGTTATAACTGTTCTCTCTTCTCAACACATGATGACACAAGGGAATCAGCAGTGACAAAGATGATGCTGAAGAGAAGCACACACTTCACACATATAACAGACCAGTGCAGTTACACACACCTCTGCTCGACATCAGGCCTCAAACAAAGACACAAAACACTAACTTGACTCTAAACAGAAGAAACGAGCAGCTGTTTCTGTTCTGTGCTTATTTATATTTGACACACATGCTTCTCTTTGTGCAAACACACATCGCACTATAAGGGTAACCTCGCACACAATGATTGGACAGCACAGTGATGATGCTGGGAGATCCTATACGCAGCAACACAGAAACACTGAGAACTTTAAACAATGATGGAAAGTGTTATAAATGACTTGTTGGCCTCTGATCTGTCACAAACAGCTGAAACGTGTCTCTCATGAGTCACATGAAGGTTTTTGACAGAAAGGACAAAAAGTAGCTGCAGTCAGTTTGTGTCATTTTTATATTTATTCATCTGGGAGAAAAATCTGAGGGACATTAAAATGTGTTTTCAACAGAGACAAGAACATGAATATAACAGAACAGGTAAATGAACATGTTTCAAGTAAACAGCTGGACTGATCAGGTCCAAACACAGAGTGATAAACTTGTCAAACAGCTGTCATATCTTTATATAGAAGCTCTTTATAAATGCTGCTCACTGCAGTCTGTTTACTAATAATGTCAAAGTGTTAGAAACACAGAAACATCAGAATGGTCTTTGTTCACAGAAACCTGTCTGGGATCCTTTGTTGTTCTTTTGATGCAGAGTTACATTATAAATATAAAGAGTTATTTCAGAGTCTCATCAGTTTTCCTGCATGTCTTTATTTAACACATCAGCAGGGCTGAAGCTCTCATGTTAAACACACACTGATCTATGGACACGTTCATGTGTTTCTAACAGAACCAGGCTGTTATCAGCCTGCACTAACATTATGTCACACACACTGAATGTAACAGTGACAGTTTACATCATCACACAATCAGCTGTGATTGTTTCACTGTCATCAAACGAGTCAACAGGAAGTAGAATCAATAGAAACCAATCATTTACTGACAGCATGTCTGATGGAAATAAGTGCAGATTATGTATGAAGTCTAACTGCACACAGTAACTGTGTTACAATAAGGACTTAACAGCGCCCTCTGCTGGAGTGTTTCAGTACTGCGTTAACTAGAATACACCACCTCCTCCTCACACCACCTGCTACAGCTCTACTCTTCTATGACTACAGTCATCCACAGCACTGATGTGAGGTCACATGGTTCATATGTAAGGAGCACAGCTGACCTCAGGTCAGTTTAATGACTGTGAGCAGCAGCTGTGTTATTGTCACTGTGACAGGGAGACACTCTCAGACACAGCGCTCATGTCAGCTTGTTCTCATGCAGGAGGATCAGGAGCTCCATGTTTGTCTTTCTGTTTGAATCATGATGTGTTTGTGCCATCAGAGTCTGTCATGAGTACTCAGGGTTTCACAGCAGCTCTTCTGGATGCTGACGAGGACTCCAACCTCATGTTTCACCTCTCTGAGCTTCTGATGTCTGTGAACACTCGTGTTTCTTCTCTGGGCTCATCTGGACAAAAACACCTTTCTGTGTTTGGCTGCAGCCTCATTCTGACTGACAGGAAGTGTGTTATCCATGAGCTGCACTTCTGTGAGGAAGTTTCCTGCTGTGTTTCCTGTCTGTGGACAAACACGAGTGTTCCAGCTGAGGACTTGCTTCCTTCCACCTGTCCATACAGGACATCACGCTGTCTGCAGCTCTGTAAATGCAGCTCCAGGTCCTTCCACGTGCTGCTCTGTATTTGTGCAGTTTGTAGTGTGTCCTGGGAAACGTAGCACACATGGTGTTCTTCTGCTGTTTCCTCCTTTCACTGAGTGTGAAACACTGACGCTGTGCTGTTGTTCACAGAGGGGAGCTGATTCTAGCTGCAGCTGGACTCTGTCATCTAACTGAATGTGTTGGTGCTGATCACGGGGCTCTGAGGGGGGAGCAGCAGGAGGACTCTGGATGCTGACGTCAGTGTATCTGTGGAAGCTCCCACAGCGTGTCTGTCATTCAATATTGTGCTGTATATTGTATCTATGCAAAGATGAACAGACTGTGTGTTCACTGGTCTCTGTGCTGCAGCTCTGATGTCATCATCACTCCCTCCTCCACCCTCAGCAGTCCCAGCATGCTGCTGTGGTGCACCCCACCCTCACTCTACACCTGAGCCACAGACCACACCCTCCACCTCAATATACACCACAGTTTTCTCTGCTGTGGAAATGAGATCAGGAGGAAATCATGATTATTATTATTTAATAAACGCTCACATTAATGTGGGCTTATTTGTTTCATATTAGAAACATTAGTTGAGTGTTTTTAGTATAAAATGGTCAAAGTCCCTCTTTTTGCTCCTCCCCTCACCTGTGGATGGGCGGTGCTGTTACCGTGGTGACAGCTTGGATGTGTTTCAGTCCTGCCTGGTTATCACTGCAGGAATCTTTCACATTTATTACAGGTAATAACTCTGATTTTTCTGTGTATTATGAACCAAATGTATCCTGATACACACAGAGATGGATGAGCAGAGGTTGTTTTTGCAATTTATGTAGTTACTATGGACTTAATGCATACATATTATTAAAATTAGGGCTATAACAGTTGTATTGATGTATAGCAACTTGAAATGCTCCCACAAATGGCTCCACAGCATGTAAAAATATAACAAAAGCTCTGGCGGACTTGGTTCTGTGGTCAGTCTTAAAGGGTGAAGTTAAACTCTGTAATCTTCACTGTGTCACAGAGTTCAGTGAGTCCAGTTATTCACAGTATCAATCAGATCATCAGAGAACAGCTGATCAGCAATCAGTGGTGCCAACAGCGCCTCCTGTGGTGAGAGG